>NC_065510.1:6936418-7038598 GCF_006386435.1 Epinephelus moara | reverse complement strand
TTTTTGAAAAAAGCCTTAAATGAAAGCTGAGAGTCTGCACTTTAAGCAGGTATTCATTGTTTCATTTAAAACCCATTGTGGTGGTGTACAGAGCCAAAATGACGACAACTGTATCATTGTCCAAATATTTATGGACCTGACTGTATATATGTGAAAACAGAGAGATGAAAGGATGTTCATTAATGTAATGCCGTCTGTGGCTCTCATTTAGCACCATGGACAGCTGCTGTCTATCTGAAGCGCTGAACATGAGTCATTGAGCCAGAAATACCTCAACTGAGAACACGTTCAGATTAGATGACAACAAGCTATACTTATGACGTGTTGGTCAGAGTGGGATTTGGCTTTGAGCTGATTACTGTAGAGCCGAGGTGATTTTTAACCACTGTATCATACAACTAATCAAAATTTGATTTGTGGCACTATATATATATTTTTTTTTACAATACCACGTAGAGCTGCCCCCGACTAAGAATTTTCCTTGACGACAAATACTCGTCATTTAGGGCCATTAGTCGACTAGTCATCTGCATGTTTACGATATTATTTAAATCATTAAATGATATATTTTGGTGGTTTGAGTTGAAGGTGTGAGAAAGAATAGTATCAGTAACATTGTTAACACTGTGCTACATTACAGAGAAACACAAAACCGTACTAATGAACCTTCATTAATATAGGCCTATATTTTATCTTCTATCTATTTTATCTTTAAGTGCACGTCACACACTGAGCGAGCCGCCTGTTAATGACGCTGTGGGCTAATGGGCATGTAGCTACTTCCATGTTTCAGATGATACGTCATGTTTGTAGTCGACCAATGAAGATGAGTTTACATATCACCTTGGGTTCGTCCTTCACCTTCTCAAAATGATCCCACAGTTTGGATTTCCTGCCCGACATGTTATTAACTAGCCTGTGGAATAACCGCAGGTACCAGCCCTGGAAATTAACCTGACTCCTGTCTGACTGCTGAGCGTGACCACTTCCTGTGTCTGTCCTTTCAAATTAAAGTCACACACGGTCCAGTCATATAGGTTTTAAATTATTTTGAAAAGGTGAAGCTCCGAAAAGAGTTTGTTTGTTTGTCTGTGACTAAGCAAATAATGAAATCTCCTAAGGCCTAATCAACAAAAGAAAACCCAAACTAACCAGTAAATAAAAACTCACTTGATTTACAGAACCGGACAACAAGACAATACTAAGCTCCCTGACTAGCTACAAAACAGGAGAACAAGTCGAGCAAAACTAAAAGGCAGAGAACCCCTCCAAAGCTTGGACTATATACATTTCAATTAACAAATGTCAGTAGCAAACAGCCTTAAGCCTTGATTGAAGTTTTCTTGGAGTTTGTCTCAGATGAGCGATGCATAAAAACTAAATGCTAACTAAAACCATGCTGGTCCCAGGTGATCCGAGAGGCTTCATGATGTAGCAGCAGAAGATACTGAAGATAAATGTAAAATGAAACAGAAACAAAAGACAAATGGATTTAGTCGGTATATCAGATTGAGTCGATCCTAGATGAAATTATGTGTGTTGATTTGACCACAGTATCAGCGAGAGCTTTGTGTTTCATAGCAGAGGCTGAGGTCATAATGAGGATGTGAATGGGTGCTTACTAGTATACTCTGAAGCCTTGGTTCACATTCCATTTACCCAGTTGTTACAAACTTTTCCAAACTTTTCTTTCCTCAAATCCACAATGAACTGAGGTCTCACATTCGTGAACAAACTAGCATGTGCACATGAATAGGCAGCTGCTTTGGTCAGCTGGCAGGTTGCTCTGGAAGTAGCTCCCTATGCAGCATTGGAATTTTCTTTTTAGTTGTATAAACTTGAATCATGCTTTAGTCAGCAGCTGCTCCACAGATATTGTAGAAATAATCAGGTGAGAAAAACAGAGTGCGAATTGGATTTTTTTTTTGTAATTATGGAAACATCTAAGAACACTGCACTGTATCTCAGCAGTTTTATTTCACAAGGACCACAGTGATGACTGTGAAGACATTTTATCTTTTAACAGTAACTACAGTCTGTGAAGTCACCTTGGTCATTAATTCAGCTTTTCTTCTCTTTAACTGTTTTCAATATTGAAGTACAATAACAAATGAACAGAGAAGTACAGACACTCAGACATATGCAGAAATTTTCCCTACGATTTTGAGTGTCTCAAATATGGATGATGGTGCAATTTAAAGTTTAGTTTGAAGTTTTAATAATTTTTGTACGGCTGGGAAAAACAAGCGCAATCACCAAGATACATAAGTAAGAAGAATTCAGCAAAACCCTGGATTATGTTCAATGACAACATTTCAATGTTTCATTTCAACGCTTTTTATAATCTTGTTGTTTACAATATCTGTGCACGGCAACTATGATATGGCTTAACTCAGGGGTTTTTCATGGTTGTGGCAGTTAAACTATGGCTGTGGTGGATTTAGGGAACTTAAACACCTGGTTAAAGTTGGGGAAAGATTACAACTAAAGAACAAAAAAGAGTACAAATACACTGCCCTATCCACCAGCCCACCCTTAACGTACTTGTACATTTTACCTTGCTACAGTAAGGGCACGCCACTTCCTGTGTTTGCACTAAGTGTTAAAGGGACAGAGAGTGTCCGTTGCAGAGTATTAGAGATATCAGCTATAGAGATATCTGCCTTCTCTCCAATAATGGAACTAGATGGCACTTTGCTCGTGGTGCTCAGAGCGCCAAAAATACATCTGAAAAACTTCACAGCAATGTCTTTTTGACCCCGTTCCTCAAGATAATCCACAGACCTTTTTGTCAGCAGTTTCACGTAGGAACTTTTTTGTTTCTGCTGAACTACACCCACTAACCATAACACCTCACAGAAGGAAGTGTGCATCTACTCATGGATGAGAGGCTCAAAGCATCAAAATTAAATTTAAAAAACTCAACAGCAATCCAGAAATCATGACCCAATTAATTAAGATAATTAACAAATTTAACAAATAAACAAATTTCTACCTACCACACTACACCCACCGTCTGTATCACTGCGCAGAGGGAAGTGTGCATCTACTGCTAGCTCACCTAGCTCAGCCAAGGAGGACGCCAACCAAAAAAAAATCTCATGCCATCATGAACATGAGCCTCTCGTCCATGAGTAGATGCACACTTCCTTCTGCACAGTGATACAGGTAGTGGGTGTAATAGTTCGGTAGAAAGAGAAAAGTTCCCACATGAAACTGCTGACAAAAAGATCTGTGGATTATCTTGAGGAATCGGGTCATGATTTCTATAAAGAGATTTTGCTGTTGAGTTGGAGTGCCATCCAGCGCCATTGTATCTGGGAGTGGGCAGACTCGGGCATCTCTATCTCTATCTACACTCAGCAACTATCACCAAAACAATCTAGATAAATAGCATTACACGTAAGAGGAAATATATGTATTTTTTATTTGGGGAGTGAACTGTCCCTTTAAGCATAGACTAAGAAATGTGAAGTGCTGAATCATCCAATATATATTCAGTTCTTAGGACACTGACCTTCAGATTTTAGACATCAACACTAATATGTTTCTGTTAACTTTATCAAAAATCCTATCCTCCAACTACTGATTAGGGTACTCATTAGTTCGTCATGGCACTGCACCTCCTCTTTTAACCATTCTTTGTTCAGTTTCAGTTAAAAATCTGCACTGATAGGATGAAAAACAACTCTTATGATTGTGAGACTGGGTCTGGTGTTTACAGCTCCATCTTGCTTGCAGATGCCTCCTGTCCTGGTATTGATTGTGACACAAATGCTGCTGTACTGATACCGAGCCACACCATTGTTCATTCTGGATCAAATGGGCCACATGAATCAGCACCATTGTAACTGCAGCACCATGCATGTCGACACAAACCTGACTGCCAAATGCAGCCCAAATGCCTCGTTGTCTTGGCTGTGATTATGTAATTTTGATTGTGTACCTGTTGTTTCTATGAGCTGGCCCGGTGCTTTTCAGGTGCAGATGCAGTTTCGCTTGTGGGCAAATTGATTTTGTCTTTCAAACAGTGATGGACATCTGCACAAAAATAAAAACGGAAAGAGTAAAATTTCAGCACTACGGTCACATTTCATCTCTGTTCAGCCGGTGTGTTGTATACTGTGAGCTACACAAGTAGTTTGATCCTGTGTGAGGAAACAAATCCCAGAGTACACCAAGCGCACAAGGCTATTTAAGTTCCTAAAAAGCAATTTGATTCACCCTGAGCTGTTCTAATTTGGACAAAATCTCCTCAGCACCCAAACCCATCACTGGAGCAATGCTCAAACGTTGTGAAGTGCGTTTCCGAGAGAGCTGCTTAGTCTCTGTCCTTTTTGATGAGAATAATCAGAGCTCGCTTCTACTTGCTTTTGTGCTTTATGGGTCTAAATTGCACCTAGCAGGCAATAATTTTAAGAAGCTATGAGTACTCTCTAAGTCGGATATGCTGGTGCTTGAAGTTAATGTTGTTTTGCTTCCTTCATGAGTATAATTGCTAAACCTCCCACTGCTCATAAATCTGCAACATAAACTATTCGAGCAATTTAGTTTTTTCTTCTCTGAAAGCAGGTGGAGCGAATTTGTTGTTCACAGGGAAATGTGTGGTGATTTCTGTATTTGTCACATACATGAGCACACACACATGGCGGGCATTTAAACATGCATATGGTCACAGGGCGACATTAATGTGCCTGATGCGTCATCATATCCAATAACATTGCCAGTCCTTCTCCACTGTACCCCTCTGTCTGTCTCCTTTTCTATATTTTTGTTTCTCCTGTCTGTTGCTCTGTTGAAATACTTTCAAGTGAAAGGAGAGCAACAGTTTTGTAATTCTTCATCCTTTTTTATTATTTCTTTCTGTCTGTTCTGCCTCTCTTTCCTCCATTATTTCTCCATCCATCTGACTGTCTGCTCCCTCCACTGTTTGAACATCATAATGCTAATCCTATAACCTCAAGCGTGACCATGACCTTTCAGTTCTTATCAGGGTAGTTTTGGTTGCCCTGTGTGTAACTTTCGGAAAGTCCTTGTTATTGGTGAAATCTGCAGTCATCGTCCTGTCAAGGACCTGGGTATCTGCCCAACGTGACATGCATTATGACTGACTGAATGTCAAGTAGCATTATGTTGATAGAATGGAAAATAAATTGGCTCACAATCATATTTAGATCGTTACTATCTGTGAAGTTCCTATTTTCATTTGACCATTGGCTTCATAATACTGAGTATCTTGTCATTTGCCAATTAGTTTATCAGCTAACGTTATGGAGAAGCTAGCGGAAGGTCTATGCCACTTAGCTAATTTAGTTAGCTCGTTAGTTAGCCTGCTCAGCTAGCTGTAACTTGCACTGCATGGACCTGGTGTTGGTTGCTTTGTAACATTAGCTGATAAAGCAATTGCAAACTAGCCCTGGAAGTCTGGATGAATTAGTTGATGTTAATCACTGAACTCAGTTTTTTGCGACATTAGCTAGCTTGCAATTTCTCCACGTTAGAAAGCAAGCTAACATTTGCTAACATTAGCCAGCTGAAACCACAATATCGCAATATATTTTACATGTAAGTTTGTCCTCTAGGATTTGTTTCAGCACTAGGGGCAAAGAAATTCTGAAATGGGGACCTTTATTTGATGAATTTATTGTTTATCAGACAGAAAATGAGAGAAAAATAAGCCAGTGCACCCTGCGGCCCTTCAGCCACTTCCCAACACCTGCAAATTACTTCCCTGGGAGGAGTTTGGATGGCAGCTCTGGATATGGACCGTAGACGAAAGAAATCCCACCACGAATGAAGGTCCATCACTGAGCCTCTATTGCAAAATGCTGGTCATTTGTTTATGTTAGCAGACTCCATTTCTAACCTAACGTTAGCTAGTGTTGCACACTGTTAGCACACATAACATCACCACAAAATTTGTCCCAGGTTCTTTACATAGAAGGCAGGCTGTTAAAGACAACCACAAAAATTGAGGATGGTCTCAGTTTTTAAGGTACGTTTCATTCTGTTTACCAGTTGGCAGTAAAAAGCAATTAATACATGTCAAACTTTAAATAAAGAACCTTTATCTCGAACAAACCATAAGTGACGGATTACAAAACATCCATGAGTCATTGTTTGCATAAGTCATATGGTTGAAAGACAAACAGTCACTATTTGGTTTAGGTGTGAGAAGTTGTTGTTGTGTTATAGTGTACATGTTAAAGGGTTTTTTTTGGGGAGTTTTTCCTTATCCGCTGTGAGGGTCCAAAGGACAGAGGGATGTTGTATGCTGTAAAGCCCTGTGAGGCAAATTGTGATTTGTGATATTGGGCTTTATAAATAAAATTGTAAAATTGAATTGATTGATGTATATAAAGAGAGATATTTATTTAGTGTGAGAGGAGCTGTGCTCACCAGATGCCATGAAAAACTAAACATTCTTAACGTTGCACTCCACAGTGTAACAAAGTAAATACTAAACAAAAGCGATCTATAAAATGTTCCACTCTGTAGGTTTTGCATTGCAAGTTTGTGTTTCAGACTTTCATTAGGCTACATCCCTAATGGCTACCAATGTTTTTGTGCAAGTTGGACTTAATTTGCAATTGAATGGGTTGCACGGCTCTCTGCCAGGATGAAACACAAACAAGTTATTTAAGTCTACACCATGTTTACAGCTGTAATCTGGGAGTTTTATGAGTAGCGGTGACTTTTTATTTACTGAGCTTCCTTTTTGACATTTAAAAGGCAAAATGTATTGTACCGGCCTATCTGTAACACAGCTTAGAAACAAGCCAGAAAAGAAGTAGTGTAAGAAAGTCAAACATTCTGTACAATAGAAAGGATAATAGAAAAAAGACCTCCCCTTGCACTAGATTGATGCTTTCTTTGTGGTTTATTCAGAAACATTTCAATAAGGATTCTGACTTTGGGTTAAAGAAGCATAAAATAGAAGAAGAAGCAGGTGAGAAGGGAAAAGAAGAGACACAAAGAGAGACAAACGAGGGAGGGAGGCAGGGATTATCCAGCTCCATGAAGGATGGGATAAGATGGACGAGAGGAAGAGAGGGATGATGAGGGGAGAGATGCTGGGGGGACTCAGATGAGCATGCTATTACGATGACGAATAGAGCTAGGAGACAAGTGCAAGGAATGGAGGGAGATGGAGATAAAATGAGCGAGGGACAGAGAGGACGGAGGACCAGAAAGTGGAAGATCAGATGAGAAAAGGGAGATGATTAGATCGTAGAGAAAAGGATGAGGCGATCCAACCATTGCACTTGTGTTTTTTATTATTACTTTGTGTACTGAAATACAGGTAGATTGACAAGCACTGCTATCACAACAATTATTCATACACAAACACACAGACAATATTGCAATACATTGTCTTCAACTTTAATGAACTGCTGTTGGCTGAGGCATAAATCCCAATGTTGCAATTTCCCTCAGACCTTGAGTATAAGGAAGACGGCAAAACACACATACCACTTGAAGCTGTCACGGTCCCATGTACTGTACCTTCAAGACATTTGGAGTAATTGGATGGATTCAATGTGCCAGCCATTAATGCAGACAAATCTGAGGCTCATTTGAGAGACTGGAATAAAATGGCAGCCTGTTTACTGAAAATGTCATTGTAGGTTTTACCTTTGGCTGGTGAATCCTTGTTTAGCCATGGTGATTACTTCATTCGAAGATAACTAGCCAGAAGCTCTCACAGCTGTTCCTGGAGAAAGCAAAATTAAATGGTGGCTGTTTCTGGGAGGATATTGGAGAACTATTTGGCACACAATTAATGGTCAGTGCAAATGTTCAGAGCAAGTGCAGGGAGCAGTGATCCCTTTATTTAGCAAGGCAGAAAGTAACAGGGTGGAGGTTGCGGTTGGATAGACATCTGTCAACTTTCATTCTGGAGGTGGGAGATTGTCCAACATTGTTTTTATTTATTCACCGGTGACAGTGCACATAAGTAAACTTATCAGTTTTCACCTCAATGTAAATGTCCCAGAATTGGCCAATGAGCTAAGTCCCTGGGTAGGCTGTTACAAATTATAACAATTTTTTAGTGGGAGTTGAAATATCCGCTGAGGTCTCCTCCTCTTCAAAACTGATGAACCTGGTGATTTCAACCCGTAAAAATACCAAATAAACAGTTTCAGGTTTAAAAATCTGTGTTTTTGCGTTGATGCTCTTTGCGATCGGGCTGCTATCCATGGCGACATGAAAACGTAAATGGCCCTATCAACAGCCAGTATTTGGTTTGTTTGTTCTGGGCCACTCCCTCCATTGTTAGGTATGGTGTTATATGTCTAAAGTTAAATTTGATAGCACTGGCTGCCTTTTTTAATATGCTTTTTAAATTGAAATGTAGAATGATCCCGTATTATTTAAAATCAGACACCAACTTAAGCTTTTCTCCTTTAACAAAAAATCCAGTTGGTGAGTCTCTGTTGTTTTTCATGTGAAAGACATACAGTTCTGTTTATGTTCAGGTGTAAACATGAAATGCTGAACCAATCAGATACATGGGCCATGGCCGCAGTTAACTTGTTTGGAGCTTGTTTGTTTTAGCATGCAGATAAAGAACTGTGTCATCAGCGTACATACTGTATCTGTGTTGACATATGGGCTGACTAAAGGCAGATCACTCATATACAAGCTGAACAAAATAGACCCCAGTGTAGAACCTTGAGGAACACCAATTGAGTGTCGCCGATACATACAATTTGCTTCCTGTTTGTTAGATATGAGTTCATCCATTTAATGGCACCAGTGTTTTTAATCGTGCTAGTAGCATGGCTGGAGGGTTGGCAATCAGCTGCTTGGTCTGAACTGAAATGTCTCAACACCTATTTAATGAATTGCCCAGAAATTTGTTTACAGATATTCATGTCTCCCATAATTGTTACATCGTAGTTGTAAACCTAGGTTGTTGTACACATAGGCTTTAACCACAATCTTTCCCAAAATGTTTTACTTGCCTTACTGAAATGATAGGCCTTTTTAATAGCAGAGATTTTTGACTTGCCACATGTCCCAGTAAGCTGTTACAGTGTGCCAGTGAGTCAGTACGGGCAATTCCAGGACCCTGAGATTGAAGCACCTATACAGAATTTAGCCAGCATAATTTCATTATTTAAAACGACTATTTTCCAACTCTGACATGTCAAAATGTGTTCTGTGAAAAAGGCCTCTATCTTGTTGATAAGCACCGTCTTTCCCTACACTTGATACAAAGCTGATAGAGTCAGTCCATGAAAGCATAAAAGCTTTCTTGAACTGGTGTAAAACGACATCCTAATGCTTTATAAAGTATCGACAGGGAAATTATTAATTATATAAAAATGAAAGTGTCAAGTTATTTGGTAAACTACCAGCCACAGTGGTCCCAGGATAAAAGGGTCAGTTTATAACAAACAGAGTTGTGCGCTGCGCCAGCATCAGCTGCCAAAAGCCACTTATTTCACTCCTCTTTATTTGTTGGATGAATAAAGAAGCAATTCTCTCCTTTATTAAAGACAATTTACCACAGAGCTCATCTCAGGGGTAATTCAATCTCCATGCTGCTGGAGACACACATACACACCAGCATATGCAAACACACTGCACAGGCAACAAATGCAATGACACAAAACCGCAACCAATGCAAAGCCACAAACACTCGCATACACACACTTGTAGGCGCATATGGACTGAATGTGCACACACTCAGTGGAGGATGTGTGAAGTGAACAGAAGAGTCAGTTAATGGGACGCTAATGGAAATTATCCAGGCCTGGTTCCCACTGGCCACAGCTTAAAGGACTGGGCCTGTTTACTACATTACCCACCCCTCTGGGAAATGCTGTATTAGCAGCCAAGGTAACAGCCACAGCACACTTTCTCTCTGCCGCCCCTCTCTTTTTATTTATTCTTTTCATTTTTATTCTGTTTATTCTCACATCTAATCTAGTTTGCACTTTGCTCATTTCCTTTTTCTTTGCTCCTAACATTGCCCTCCCCCTGTCCACAGATGCTCCCGCAGTCTGCTGTAAATGTTTGAAATGATTAAAGTTGCCTTTTATATAAAGCAAACATTTGTTATTCCATTTAACCAATATTTAATGATCAAATAACCAGGATAACTTTCACTTAGATATAACTTTGATTTTACTTCCTGTAGGAAACAGTTTTAAATCTTTTCATCTTTTAATTACATCTTGAACTTTGGCGAAAAACTGCGATAAAATGCCCTTTTATTTTTTTATGTATCCCTGCTTTGTATACTTTATGTCTCTTTGGCATTTGTCTTTTTTATCTTTTCTTTTCTTTTGGAAACATTACATAAAGTTTACTATCATTGCTGTTGATTAATTGTAATTTAATATTAGAGTGTCTTGAGTGATACTGCAGCACTGTGAGTCGCTGCTAACTTCAAACAGACTTGATCATTCTGAAAAGAAAACAGAAAAAGAGACATCTGCTTCAACTTTCTCAAAGGAAATCGAGTTCTGTGATGTGTACTATCTGGCACCAACACAGCCGGGGTTAACTTCAGTTCCAGTAGAGTTCAAGTCAGTATAATTTAGTTTGATCCAGATCAAACTTACTTGATTTGAATAACATTTTGCATGTGTGTTTGAAGCCCATAATTCCACTAATTAGAAAAATAGAATGCTAAAATAGGGCCATTGATAGAAATCTTTCAAATTTTTGTCACTTTTTAAAAAATATTTAGCCTTGACTGGCAGTGACAGCTAACGGTTTCATACCCACAAATGGTTAGATATTTACATTAAAAACCCAAATTACATAACTGTGTAGTGTGTAATGAGAGAGGAAGGACATATATTTTTCCCAACAAAAGTGAAATCTTATCCTTTGAGGGGGATTTAAATTTTTCATGAGACGTGCATTTACCAGTTGTGATTGGCCACTACATTCAGTGCTGAAGAACATTTCACATAAGGAGATATGACACCAGAAAGTTTCATCCACAAATAGGTGAATACTTTATAACTCCCACAGAATACATACATAACATTTAAAATACACCTGTCCACTTTCATGGAAATGTTACATATTTGATGTCTTTTATTTTAAATACACACCAGTCAAGTATAAAAGTATCATTAAAAGCTATTCAAGACTTTACAGCTTCCTTATCTTCCACTTCTTCAGACTGAAATATCTTAAGTCATACCGACATTTGGCAGGACCCCGGGGAGAGGGTCTGAGGACCGCCTGCCCACTTACTCTTGATTAGTCAGCTAAATGCTGTATCAGTCCCCCATCTATTTTACAGATAGAGTTTAACCCCTGGTTTAGTTTCCTTATACAGATCAGAGCCAAATTAATGGGCCATGGGATCACAATTAGTGTGGAGATTAGGGATTGATTAGCTAATTATGATAATACGAAGGCTTATATGGAAATGCCGGCATAATGCCTTAATTTTCTGCACGGGCAAAAGAGTGGGAGGGATGAGAGAGAATGCATCTGTGTAAAAGAGAGAAAGAGGTAGAGAGATGAGACTTTTTAGAGTGTGTTTGTGTGTGTTTCTTTGTGCGAGTACACAAATTATACAGATGTGTTTCTTCCATTTACTATGAAAAGACATGAAAAATCTGAATCTGTTGCTGGTCCACACGTCTTTCTTATTGGTTTGCATTTGGGATTTGAAGCAGCAGTGCACAGGAACAACAACAAAAAAAGAATCCCACACAGAACAGAGGTTATGATATTGTAACCCTAGTGATATTAGCACAGGCTCTGCCGTTTACTGGACTCTTTGGGTAATGCTTTCCTCCAATCACAAGCATGCGTCTGCCCACAAAAATCTGCATAAATGTAGCTGACACCACTGTTGTGGGGCTCCTAATGGGGATAGATGAGTCACCTTACAGGGATGAGGTCCAAAGACTCTCCGAATGGTGCAGAAAGAACAACCTGGCGCTCAACACCGGTTGAACTTTTGGAGGCACAGAGCAGATCCAGCACCCCTCGTCATACATGGAGATAAAGTGGAGAAGGTCTCCACTTTTAAGTTCCTGGGGATCACCATCTCCCAGGAACCTACCTGGGCTGCAAACACCACAGGAGTGGTCAAGAAGGCCCAGCAGAGACTGCACTCTTTAAGACTGCTCAGTAAAAGCGGATTGAAAGACAACCTGCTGGTGACCTTCTACCACTCCAACATTGAGTGTGCTGGCGTACTGAATCATTGTGCGGTACGCTTCCGCAGACAGGAAGGCCCTCCAGAGGGTTATCAGGTGATCAGCTGTCCCCTGCCCTCTTTGGAGGACATCTCCAGCTCTCGGTCCCTCAGTAGAGCCAGGAGGATCAAGGACAGTTTCCACCCCTGTAATAAACTCTTTGCACTACTGCCCTCTGGAAGGCACTGGAAGACTTGAACACAGCTTCTTCCTCCTGGGCCATTAGATCTGTCAATGCTGCTAAGCTGAACCACCTCACATAAACTAATAGGTGCAATATTCTACCATGGTGCCCTTGGGCAATACATTTTTTATGACTTTAAATATTTATTAAGTACTTTATAGTGCATCTGTGATTTTATATGTTGCTCTCTTAAGTGTGTGTGTGGGTATGGGTAAATTTGCACTGATCAGGTATGGCATTTTAATTTCATTGCACTGTGTAATGACAATAAAGGCATTCTTTTCTATTCTAGCCAATCTGGACATGTCTACCTGAATACATGCAGACCACACAGTATATACAGTATATATAATATATAAGTCGTGTAGGAAGGACAGTGTCCCTGGGTAGGTGGATGTGCCTGTGCTAATAGAACTAGGGTTACAATATTGTAACCTTTGTTCTATCTCACACAGGTCCACCCTCTACCAGACTTTATGGGTTCATTGGGTGGAGCCTGATGAATGACCGTCCTGTTGTGACGTATCATTGACCTAGCTACACACATCCTGACAGGCTAAAGGGTTAGTGGAAGGACAGCGTACCCAGGTAGATGGCTTCGCCTGTGCTTATAGAACTAGGGTTACAATACCATAACCTTTGTTCTATCTCACACAGGCTCCGCCCTCTACTGGACTTTATGGGTACAGTGGGTGGAGCCCAATACTTGGACACCCTGCGGTGGAAAGACAACGATAGACACCCTGCACAACTCATTTCCTGGGCCATCTAGGAGCAGAGTAACATGTCGGGGTATCATGCCCAAAAGGGAATCCGTTAAAACACAACTGAGACATACCCGAGCCTTTTCATCAATCTTGCGTCCTTCTAGCAAACATAGACCCTGGATTTTTGATTTGACGGTTATGTTTATGCAAATTTCAGTGGGCAAATGCGTGCTCCTGATTGGAGGTGGGTATTACCCACAGAGTCCAGCAACGGGTGGAACTTGTCACAATCAATACATCACCCTCAAAATACAAAAAGCATGCATGACTTTTTGTTAGTGTGTCTGTACATGTCAGAAACGTTGTCTGAACATATGATGTAGCTTTTTGTTTATTTGTTCACACGTGCTCAGCTCACTCAGGTTTGACACTTAACTAATGCCTTCAGGCAGCATAATATTAATCAGTTGATGGCTCTTTACACACAACAATCTGTCATTTTCAGCTCAGTGAATGAAAACCAAATTGTTAGATTTCTTGAGAGCAAAAAAATATGGAGTATGGAGCTGACTGGTCAGCCAGGCTAATGTGTGTGTAGACTGTCTGCGTTCCTGTTCAGTGGCTGCTCTGTCAAAGTCAGTGCATTGTGTATCAAAAGGTCAACAAGGCTGTCCAATCACAACACTTCTTTCAATTGTGGAAGAGGTATGCAGTTATCTTTCGCCTATAACTTGAGGACACATCTAACGTTCAATATCCTCTAAAACCTCTGAGCATCCCAAGATCTGTTGGGCAATGGTGAGATGAGGAATTTGTATAAAGGCAAATTATAATGGAATCTACAAAATGCTTTATGGTTACCACCCACAAATTTTTATTTCACTGTTGCTGTGCTTTCTAAATTATTTCTTGGCAATGATCAGACGCAAACCGTTCTCAAAAGAACAAGTAGTATGCAGCCTGAGAGTATTACAGAACCTGCCTACGTAGACCATTTGAGCAGGTCGGGGTGGCTGTGGCTCAGAGGTAGAGCGGGTCGTCCACTAATCGGAAGATTGGAGGTTTGATCCTGGGCTCCTCCAGCCCGCACGTTGAAGCATCCTTGGGCAAGATACTGAACCCCAAATTGCTCTGGTGGCTGTTCAATTGGTGTGTGAGTGCAAATGAATGGTTACTAAGTGGCAGGTGGCACCTTGTATGGTAGCCTCAACCACCAGTGTGTGAATGAGTGAATGTGACATGTAGTCTAAAAGCACTTTGAGTGGTCAGAAGAATAGAAACGCTCTGTACAAGTACAGTCCATTTATCACTTTGTTAATCTGGGGAACAAGCGCAAGTTCAGCTCATTGTCCTTCAGTCAGCTGAGGGTTATATTTCTGTAGGCCATGTCCTTCGAAGAAATTGGATTTCTAAGTACTGCTGGACTCACCTTTGTGCCAACAGGGAAAGTGTCAAAACTTCAGATAGTCAATCCACTTGCTGGTTCAAAGCTACGATTACAGATGGGTCACATTTAGCTGAGGAGAAGAAGTGAAAGTAAGTTATTTTGGATGGAGGGTACGGGTTACATCGTGTGTGTCATTTTTCTATGTCTGTCTTTTCAGGCATGCGAATCCTCGTGAACCTGCTGCTGGACACTCTGCCCATGCTGGGTAACGTCCTCCTCCTCTGCTTCTTCGTCTTCTTTATCTTCGGCATCATCGGCGTGCAGCTGTGGGCAGGGCTGCTAAGGAACCGCTGCTACCCGGAGGAGAACTTTACACTGTGAGTCACCGTCTGGTCTGTGTGTGTGTCAGTGTGTGAAAAAGAAATCGTGAGAAGTGTGAGACAATGTTATGCTTCAGGATCTGAGACATTGGTCTGTTAGCTTTAAAATGTATCTGCAAGTGTGTGTAATATGTACACACTAATATTAGTTTGTGTTTCCATGCTGTGTCAGGTTGTTTGTGTAATGGTGCAAATGTGAGATAGTTTTAGCAGGTGAAAACACAAGTATACATGCATGAGAACACACTGTTGCCACATTATGCGCTTTTACCTAAGCGTATGTGTTTGTCAGATTGTGTCTGTTCATGGGTCTGTCACCCCACCTCTCATCGTGACACAAGAAAATTACATCATCTTCTCAATTTACTGATATTATCATAGACAGAAATGAGGTCTCTCTCTTTTTCTCCCTTCCTCTCTCTCTCAAGTGCTAATATAATGAGGCTGATTGCAAACCCAAATTTGCACAAAGCAAATATCATTATCTCTTGAGTCAATTCTGTCACTTAATTAAAAACCGACACTCTCTTTCTTTCACCCTCCCAGCCTCGTCGACCCCCCCTTTGCAATCTCTGCTACACTGTGTCAGATCGCTAAAATCATTTTAGCATGGATGCAGGACACTATGGGCACTTCTGGTCCATGTAATCATGTAGTTCTAACAAAAAAGTTTTGCAGAGAAAAGAAAGATAGGAATGAGAAAGAAAGTGATCGAGTGGGGGGAGATATAAAAGAGGCATTCCAAGGGTGCTCATACAGAGTACAACATCACTCAAAACCATTGATTACACTGAGTACGTTACATGGACAGTTTAACTCCCTTTTCATTCGGAATGAAAGTTCATTCCTATTAAAAGTGATCTTGTAAACACGTAATTCGGAGTGAAAATGGCCAATGCGATTGAAAATTCAATCCGATGTAAGGGGCTGGAATATTCCATTTCTAATTCCGAATGAAAGAATTTCTCGCACTTGTATACACTCATTCCTCTTTAAGTTCATTCCGGTCTTTCTGCGCATGCTCGTTTCCTTGCCCTTCTGGCGCGATGACGTATATAGCGTGCATAGCAACGGGCTGAGATAGAGCAGTCAGACTCGTTGCACTCACCGGTTTCCATTCACTACAGCACGCTCTTCTATCTCCCTTCTTCGACCTTCTACCTCTCTTCTCCTCCTCAACAGATGAAGCATTAGCAGAACAAGGTTGTTGTCGTACTGCTGCTTCAAGAATATAAGCAAAACAAGCCCGAAAAAGGCATTAAGAACGGCGTCGTCAAGAATCTTGTTATCCGGAGCGAGGACTACAGTGTTTTCTTCCAGTAAACGTAAACACGTAACATCCGCCCCGCCCCCTATCCAACCAGAAACCTTCCCTGCCCCAAACCTTGCGCAGACCTGAATAAAGGCGATTAAACTGATCTGCCGTGTAAACCCTCATTCAGAATGAATATTTCCCATGTAAACTACCTGGAAAAACTTTAATTCCGAATGATTTCATTCAGATTTATTTCATTCTGAATGAGAAGCCATCATGTAACCGTACCCACTGACAGTTAACTAGCCTACATACTGTCTTTGTAAAAAAAAAAAGAAGACCCCAAAGGTGGACATATTTCCACAAAAATAAAAAATACAAAACCTTTGCGTTAACCCTCTGAAAACGGACCTCCAATGGGCAGTCATGAGGGATTGCTGTTTTCACACTTATGTTTAAAACTGATCTAAAATAAAAAAAAAAAGAATCTATAATAGCTAGAGCATTAATTCTATTTGCAGCAAAAAGCAAAAACATCTGTCTTTTGCGCTATCACATTGTCCTATTGGAATGATGTCATGACATTATCCTACAAGCGGTCCAGAAGATGGTGAATAGATGTAGTGACGCCACAGTAATATGGCTGCAGGAGATTGTTCATCCTTTTTAAAACCAATCTAAAATCTAAAATGACATCAATATGCTATACAGTTTTAACAATGGTGAATTTATTTTAATTTATTTATGACACTGTTTTAATACTTGTATCAATTATCATGGTTTATTGACTTACATAACCTTTTAGCTTTTAGGTTGTACAGATCTTTGGGACATGACATACCAAACATTTCTACTGCAAATCAAAACAGCTTTGCTCTCTGCTTATAAAAATGAGCACTCCTCAAAAACAAAAAAACAAAAAAACATAGTTCAGATAATTTATGGAGTGTTAAGTAATATTTTTGTCACATTTCTACATTTAAAAATATTTTGGATCAACATCTTTTATGTGTTTATTTTATCAATAAATTGAAAATTATCAATTATTAAATTATCAATAAATTTATCAATTTATATGGTTTATTGACTTACACACCCTTTTAGCTTAGCTTGCACAGATTTTAGGGATGTGAAGCATTTGAAGATATTCCAATAAATTACATTACAATAATACCAACATATGCACTGGCAGACCATTTCTACGCCCAAGTCTGAAGGGTTAAATCATGAACTGTCTTCAGAAGAGGACAAAGGCAAGGATGGAAGCCTGGATACTTTACTGCAAACCTCCAGTTGTGCTCATATGACATCAGCCGATGTTGCAACATGCCGTCTGATCAAGCTGTCAACTCATCGGAATCCACACGTGCCACCAAAGCAGCTGTCAGCAGACTGTCATTTCACTTGTTGCACAATAAATGGAAACATCCGGGTAAATGAACAAAGTAGCCCGCCTGCAGTGACAGTTAGACCTACACAAAATAGCAAGCCAGTGTGCAGGAATGTCTGTGTTGCTTGGCAACAGTTCAGTCGCAGTCCAGTTGCAGAAATGTTTGTGTTGCTGGAGCCAAAAAAAAAAAAGAATAAACAATGAAATCCTGACTTGTTGGCGCTTGTAGAACTGTTGTTTAAAAGCAGAATCACACTCAAGGTCATGCTGTTGTGCCGAGATTTTGTTTAGAATTTTTGTTGAAGATTAGGAAACGATCATGGTTATGATTAAAAGAAGGCAGTATTGGCTGGTAGATGTACACAGGATGTATAAGAATGGCCCAATGTCACCAAGTGACAGTGATATTTTTCCACTTTTTTAATTTGTGATAGAGTTACTATTCTTCCAAATGACTCCCCTGCCTCCGCATCAGTGAAGTAAAACATCACTTAAGAGTTTTCAGGACTCTCCACGGGGCCCAGACCCCAAGCTGTGCTGTGGGGAAGCAACAGTCTCGCTTAGTTTCACTGAATCAGCCTCTGTTGTCTCATTTGAGGAGACAAGTTGGACCCGCTGACCTGTTTTCTTGTGTTCTTCCAATGAAACATCTCATTTTTTTCCACTACTCTTTTCAATTGAGTTTACTCTTACTTTGTGTAATCCTGCATGGTGTGTGTGTGAAGAATCACTTCCTGCTGTGTGCGCACACACACACACACACACACACACACACACACACACACACACACACACACACACACACAGACAGTCACACATATCCTCCTTTTCTGCACACTTTCCCAAAGCACACACACTTGCGAGGATGTGCATATATGCATGCACACACAGTCACACTCCCCCATTGACAGAACGACTATTGAATAGCCCCAGCAGGGTATCTTGGGTTTCTGAGAAGGTCTAAGCTTTAGGATGCTAATAATGCGAAGCAGGTGTACTGTACCTTTATCTCCCTGCTACCTCTAACCTTTACAGTTTGACAACAGGAGGCTCTTTGCTTTTTTCTATATCCTTTCACCTTTTCACTTGGCCTCTGTCCCTTTCTGTGGGGTGAAATCTTATTTGGTGCATGTGTGAGAGCGTTATTGTTGCGATGGTATTGCATGGTATTTCCAGGACGAATGTTCTGTATCTCGGTGGCTGCGGGCTGTTTATTTTGGTGAAAGTGTCAGAAATTCAATTACTCCTCTGTCATGTTGCTTCAAAGTCAGAGGAGTGCAAATGCTATTGTCGATTTAGGGCGGCTACCAAAACACTCTCTGCTTGTGCTTCACTTGTCTGGGTGTTTTTTTTGTTTGTAATACCGCATCTATTTGTGCGCAGTAGCAGAGGCAACAGCAGTCAATCAAAATCCTTGAACTTCAACCCATAAAACTGTGCATGCTCTGGTGATTTCACACAGCTACGTTTGATTACATTCTCATACTCCATGAACCACACCATGGCTCCCTTGCAAGATGACTTAATAGATACGATATAATGTGGCTTTAAGGCTGAATGACTTTTCTTATAACAAAACTGCCATTTGAAAGAGATCAATTTTCAAGTCGCAACAACCACGAATTTAGTTGTATTATTAAAACTGACTTTGCAAACATTTGCAATAGTCTCCCAATTTATGAAATAACATTGTCTGAAGATAAGATACTTTATTTACCCCCTTGCAGAATCTTTTCTTGGGCTCAACATCGTTACAGTTATTGATATAATAAAACACATAAAGTCAGTGTTCATGCTTTCAACAAAAATACAATACACCAATAAAAGTGATACAACTACAAAAAAAGTAAAAATGCCAAAGTAACCACTACTATAACAAAATCGGGGAGTGCAGCAAAATGCCGCCTACCTACTTTTGTTTATACAGAATGTGCCTTTTTCGGGGTAATGAGGGGCGTGAGCAAGTAACAAAACATGTAGCTCAGTGTGTAACGTAACCAGTGATGTGGGAGGGAAGCCGCGGCTGGTCAGGCGGTGATTCTCTCGTAAATCGGCCCATCCTTCACCGTCCCCGTCATTTGACGGTTAAAGGCCTCTTTGTTTGCGAGGACGAGGAGGGCGCGCAATTCCTTGTCTCCCCAGTTGCTCATCTTTACAGTGTCTGTCATGTTTGTGTTTCCCTCTTGTTACTAGCTGCTCGCTAATTCCTGCTATCAGCTGTTTCCTGTTTATCCACCGCCAGTGGGTCGCACGTGCAGTGTCATCAACAGCTCCTCCCACAAGTCATCAACAGCCCCTCCCGTGGCGGAAGGGCGCCTCGGTCTTTTTAAACTAAAAATTGAAATTGATAAGAATTGGAATTATGTAGTTGGAAGTGCATTTACTGACATCTTAGTTTTATCCTAGAAAATCAGTGTTATGTCCTTCGGTCATTTCACGCAGTTGGTTTTGAGAGCACTGATGCAAATGGTTCACCAAACCACACCACCTTGAAGGAAAACTGATTAGATGAGATTAGACATATCAAAATGCTTTGATGCTGTCTCAATTTGAGTGTTAATGCATGTGTTCTGCAGAGCATTTGTTCAGTGTGGGGACAGCAGGGTGACTTCTCTGAATTTCTTTAAAATTAGCAAATGAATAAATAAAATAGAATAAAATAACCATCAGTAATGGGTTATGATGACTCTCTTCATGTCCCCTGGTGACAGCAGAAGAAAATAGTAAGTCCGAATTAGGAGCTGAAAGCTCAGCAGGTGTTGTTTGTTCCCAAATATCTCTATGATTAAGAGTACAGCTAATACCACTGTGAAAACAGAGCTCAGACAATAACTGGGATTCGGTCGGTGGTGAGCGAGAGCCCCGGGGAGACCAAATCCGTGGCCAAGCGTTTGATTAGGCCAGTTTGGCTGCACAGAGGAGTGGGCTGGACTGCAGTCCCTGCTGCCGAGCCCAGAGAGAAAATAATGATCTGATGAGAGGCTTTGGGGTAGGCCATCACCATGGTAACCAATTCAGAGATGAGATGGAGAGGGGATGTAATCATCGGATGTCCTGACCCACCTGAGTTAATTTCAGTAATGTCATCCAATGTTGGAAAAACATGCACACAAGATTATTATTTTTTTCTTGACGACAAAGCTGATGTAAACCATGCGCGGCAGTTGTAAATCAGACCGCAGAGCGTTTCCATGGACAAAAGAGAGTGGTCTAAAACACAAACCTTTGGCTGGTGTCGTTGCTGTCATCAGTCTAACGTCTCCTCAGGTGTGAAATGACTGCTGTCTGTCTGACGCTGTCTGGTGGCGGACATAATCACCTCAGTATACAGAAACACACAGCCGATGTCCAATCTGATAATGAGCTCTGCTGTCGCTGGAAGTTGGCTCGGTCGTGTGCAGAGGTGGGGATTAGTGGATGGGTCGTACGCTGGGAACAAGAGCGGAATAAGTGGGTGGACAGTCACGTTTTTCTGATGTTCGCTGGTCTTTGGTTAGCAACGAGACAAAAATACAAACAGCAGAAGTCACAGGTGATCAACAGGAAATCATATCTGGGAACATGTTCATAAGGACGCACACTGTAATGCAGCCTCTCTCTTCTTGGCACAAAGAGTGCTATTAGAAAGTGAACAATTAAACTCCCATATAACTTTGCTGAGATAATGTCTTTGAAATGTGAGTGCTGAGCAGGAGGTCTAGGGGAACAGAGAGATGAATAGAGAGGTATTTGACATTTGATATATATTTTCTTAATTAATCCAAGGTTCATATCACATCGGATGCACAATCTGCTCGGTGATAAAACAAATACCACCTTAAAGTTTTAATTAAAACTACAGCCTATCACAGCCACTTGTAGCTTCTGATATCTCCCACCTGGCAGCATGAGCTGGATAAGTCTCAGAAATGCAGCAGTTTCACAGTGGTGGTCCAGGATATTATAAAAACAGTCAGATTTCATCAACTTAAAATCCCCTGCTTATGAAATCCAGCAATATCTGTTGCAGTTTACTTGAAAATGGTTTGTTTGTAAGTGTTTACTTGCCCTCCCGTGTGTTGTTTCCACTAAAGAAGATTCATAAAGGCTTACAGAGAGGAGCGGAGTTTGTTGATAATTATCATTTTTCACCAGAAAGTGGCAATTACATACCATCCTTTGCTTTTACTTAGTTTGATAAGCAGAGCATATCAGCCGCTTGAGATCCACATGTCACAACAGGAAATCTCAAAAGTGCGTAGCAGGAATCATATGCAAGTAATACACCAAAATAAATGATTTAATTAGTATTACAACACTAATTTATACATTTATACAACACATATTTATCATTTAGGTGTTAAATAAAGCTGGAAACATACTCTCCTGACTGCTTTAGCCCTGTGTTTTGTTTAGTTAATCAGCTCTACTTGGCCAGGAAAGAAACTGGCCGCTGTGGTTATCACTTAATTGCACTCTCAGGAATAAAGACCTGAAAAACAAATAGAAAGTGATCACATAAACAACAGTCTTGTTCAACAAAGTGCACAATTAATGACGCACTAGAACAAGACTTCAGCACTTAGGAGAAGAGAGGAAGAGAACGGTGGTATCTTGAGAGTCAGCAGCACTCCACAATAGGCTGACAAACCTACAACCCAGCCTTTGAACGTTGTTCTAAGTTTTTCTGGCTTAAGAGTTAGCTAACATTTCCTTTTACACACATCCAGAATCACATTACTTTTCATTTTGAGTAGAATTTCTGACCCCCTGAGAAATATAAGTCCAATATTTACTCGCCTGGAAAAAAAACAATATATGTCTCTTTCATTAATAGATGTTCCACCTCCTTCTCATCTGACATTTCAACACATTCTCACTGCGACCTCGTGTCATATCAACATGTGGTCATGGGCTTTCCATGTGGAGATAGGACATGCAAGGTACCCTGGGTACTTTGGTTGTTGACGTTCTGGGATGCCACGTCAGCTTCAGCCTGTTACATGCGTTGTCTGTTTTCAAATTACACTTCCGTTTTCACAGCAAATGTACAGTTTGCCTAAAGTCTCCTTCAAAATAAATGCATTACGTCGGTACAACCCTGCAAATTGATTGTTTTTCCTTCAACAACAAACACACGTGGTTATGTTTGGCCAACACATGCATGTGGTTGGGTAAAGGGCACAGAAGCAGACGGTTGGGTTTCAGACAAAAGATCGGGGTTTGGCTTTACAGTCTTACGGGTCACGAATACCGACCTCCCAGCTGAAAGTTAGTGGTTGTTGGACCAACCCACCCCCCCCTTATGTCGTCCCTACTTGGACTTCTGCTGCCTTAACTTTCATTATTGTCCCACCGCATTTCCCCTGATGACTCTGGGTGGTTTTTTCATCTGTGTCTGACCCTGGGAGTCTCTGCCCAAGTGTTGGATTTCAAGGACTTAGGTGTGAGACTGGGTTGGACATTTGGTGCTGGTCAGGCAGCTCAGGGTTTTTTTTTTTGGGGAGGGGGGGGGTTCAAGCAAAGACCAGTGGAAACAGTACAATAAATGTTCTGTGAAGTAAAAACAACAAGCTAAAAGTTTGGTAGGGGAGAGTATCTCTGTTCCCAGAGTCCTACATGTCCAGGGTCTGACTTTCCCAGGGTCATATGTTCCTAGGGGTCTTTGTTCTCAGGATCTAATGTTTGCACGGTCCTATGTTCCCAGAGTCTTATTTTCTAAGGATCCTACATCCCAGGGTCTTATTTTCCCAGGATCCTATGTTCCTTGGTTCCTATGTTTTCACGGTTGTATGTTCTTCGCGACCTATTTTCCCAGGGTCCTATATTGTCATGGCCCTATCTTCCCAAAGTCCTATGTTCCCAGGGTATTATTTTCCCAGGATCTTGTGTTCCCTGGTTCCTGTGTTTCCATAACCCTATGTTCTCAGGGTCATATGCTGCCAGGGTCTTATATTCTCATGGCCCTATCTTCCCATGGTCCTATATTCTCTCACTTTCCATATAGATTTGGGAAACATAGGACCCTGAGAAGAGGGATATGATATTATTTGTCTGAGCTTCTCTTCTGATTCTTAGGTGCAAAAAGCTTTTTTCCTAAAATGTCTTACTTTTTCTTTAATGCATAGAAAATCCTCGGTGAGTTGACCTTTAACTATAAAAGCTGAATAGACTAACCAACCAAAATGCTATATGAGACAGCAACTTTCTATCCTAGTGGTAGTTACATTTATATCAAAATGCCTTTTTTGGACTCCAAGACATGCTTGTGAAACATTTGGGTTAGGATTTCATCACTGATATGATGGAAAAAAGAGGTGAACCTGGTCAGAAATATCCAGAGCTACACTGCAAGCTAATCTAAAAAAGGCTGTGGCTCTCCTCAGGTCAGGGGGCCTGATAATAGCTTCAATTCAGTACAGCACAATACAGAGAGACAGAGTTGGTGAAAGAGATACAAAGAGTGTGGCAACGACATAGACTGAGTGAGAGACAGGGTAGTACTCGCAACGCCGCTTCCATGGAGCCTTCTCAAATACCAGGTCAGATGTAATTGCTAGCTAACGTCTGCATTCATCTGTATCCCTTTCTCCGGCATGCCCTTTAAATAGCAGCCCACTCTCAGATTAAAGTGAGATCACAAAGAGCTGTTCTCTGTCTTTAGCGCCTACCTTGCTCTTTTTGTAATGGCAAGGCAAACACATTTAATGTCTCTCGTCTCTTTTTGCCTCGCATATCATTCTTGTTTGTTTGTCTTACCCCGTCTTGCTATCCCTCTTTCAGTTATTGATTCAGTTTTTGATATATTCCCTTCCCTTTATTTGTCTTGTATCTTTTCTTTCTTGTTTTTTGACTTGCCTCAATTTCACCGTCTATTTTTCTACACTTTCCCTTTCCCTATGGCTTCCTTCTGTCCTTGTCTTTCTTTTCTTCCCTTGTTTCTTTCTCTATATGGCATTTTACTGTGTTCTCCTCTTTTTGGCATCCATTTTATCGTATACAATTCCTCCTTTCTTATATATTATTTCTTCTTTGCATCATCCAGTGTGCTTTCTTCAGTCCTGGCCTCTGTTTCATACTTGTGTGTCTTCCTCTCTTTCTCGCCTTCCTTCCTACTCTTTCACCTCCATATTTGAATGCCGAAAGCTGAACTCTCTCTGGAACTCATTTAACCAAGTGAAGGTGCTCCTTTTGGCCGACTCCTCTGTCCGTCTCCCTGTAAAAGCCCTGACATACCAAATCAGCTGCAAAGAAATAACACTGACAAGCCCGACTGATCAAACACTATGTGAAGCTTCGTGCTGCTTCACCTCTTTCGTTAAAGGCTGCACTTTAACGCCTTTCAAAAAAACTCCAGTTGACAGCCAGCTGGGCTGCATGTATTTTGTGTGCGGGTGTGAGAGGGAATAAACTTGTCAGGATCCTGTATTTGCAGTCCAAAGAATATCACAGAAAGACAAACAAAACAAACTAAGCAGCCATTTTCACGCCTCTGTGAATTTGATTCAGTAGTTTATGCTTGGAAGATAGCATCAATTTTTGCTTCGCACTGGTGTTTTTCAGCCTATGGTATGTT
This sequence comes from Epinephelus moara, assembly GCF_006386435.1. NCBI lineage: Eukaryota > Metazoa > Chordata > Actinopteri > Perciformes > Serranidae > Epinephelus > Epinephelus moara. The sequence continues at coordinate 7,013,558 of NC_065510.1, read as the reverse complement.
TGACAGTCTTCGTTTGTGAGTCTGTTTGGCGAAGGAGAAAAAAGGGTAGAAACGAAAAATAAGATAACACATAAATGGGTGAAATTGGTGATTTGCTAGACTGAGCAGCCAATCAGACGGGCTATCTCCAACTGATAGAAACAAATATGAGTAGAATGCAGTCGACGATGCCGGACACATTAAAAAAAGTACAGGAAATGGTCAACCACAGACACACAGCTGACAGTCTCCGTCAGAAAGCCGACTGTATCAGCTCGGTGTGTCAGAGTTAACGTGTCTCCATCGCTACCTTTCTGTTTCTCTCCGTCTGTGTGCCTCTGGTGTCATTTTCTTTCAATTTTACCATTACAAACATAATCATCTCCCCGCGTCTGTGTCTTTCACTCGCTAACTCTCTCTGTCTCTCCATCCTTTCATCCACTCATCTCTCTGTCTGCGATCATTATATTCTCTGCTTTCAGTTCACACCACACAAATGTTGAAAATAGCCATGAAGGACAAGTGGTTTGTGTAAAATACCCATAGAAAACCGGCTTTTATTCACACACACACACATGTATTGCATAACTCTATTTATGGCATCTCTGCACTTGCTGGGCTTGAAATTGATTTTCAAATTTTACTGATTACTCATCAAGCACAGTCATAGTTTACGCCCGGCCTCAATTTGCAGTATATCACAAACCTTTTACATAGCCTTGACTATGAGTCATTGTTTAAAACTAGACAAAGAAACAAGCTGACTCCTCTTTGGAATTTTAGAACTGAAATATCACAGCTTTTTAAATGTACTTTTAGTCTTACCTGTATTTTCATATCAAATTTAAGCAAGAAAACATTGGTTGGTATGATGTTTACATCCTTTAAGTGGCCGCCAACTTAGATCCTCACAATTATTTGGCCAGTTTAGTGAAATAGTAAGAAGATAGACTTTATTGAAGATATTCTTTATTAATCCTCGAGGGAAAATTCAATTTATTCACTCTGTTGTCATATATACACAGGACTGGAATACACACACATGCACAAACAGGACCAATGCATGCATTACATGGAGAGATGTCAGAGTGAGGGGGGCTTCCCATGGACAGACACCCCAAACAGTTTGGGGTTTGGTGCCTTGCTCAAGGGCACCTTGGCAGTGCTCAGGAGGCCAACTGGCACCTCTCCAGCTACCAGTCCATACTTTATATCTGGTCAGGACAAGGACTTTATCCGGTGACCCTCGGGTTCCCAACCAAATAGACTCAGCTACTGCTGCCCCACTGTTGGGTTTTTTGGAAGTGGGGTTGTATGGGGTACTTATCCATAGTCAGTGTGTTACTTACAGTGGGTGGCGGTTGGCACACCCCCAATTTGGCGAGTCAGCAAGGGGTACCAACACAGAAGCTTAGCAATGTACTGCAGTGGATGGGGGTCAGCAATAACATGTATTTTCACCACTCAAAAAAAAAATTATCAGTTTAAGTGTACGCTGAATTTTTTTTTTTGTCAGTGCCTTAATGTAAGTCAGCCCCTTCCAACATGGGACTCACTAGCTTCTCCCTTTACACTTCCAGCACTACAGGTATCACTCTGCCTCGGCCGTACTACATGGCTGATGAAGATGACGAGCGACCCTTCATCTGCTCCCTGCCAGTTGACAATGGCATCATGTCCTGTTCTGATGTCCCTGCCCGCCGCGGAGGAGGCAGGGCGTGCTGCCTGGACAAAGACGATGCCCTGTACCGTCAGTCACTGGGCCTGAGCCCCGAGCCTCTGGCCAATGGCAGTGTCAGTGTGGCAGGACTCTGTGTCAACTGGAACCAGTACTACACCAGGTGTCATACTGGGTACAGCAACCCCCATAAAGGAGCCATCAACTTTGACAACATCGCCTATGCCTGGATTGTCATCTTCCAGGTGAGGATTTTGGTAAACTTGGTACCGACCAGGCTGCTTTGTTTTTGGTCCAAACCCACCTTTTAACTAATTTCTGATTCTAGATTTTCACACTTTCTACTGTAGGTGGGCTCAAGATGTTAAATGAGCCATACCCAAGAGATCCATGGAACAAGAACCTTGCAGTATATTCAGCAATCATTTCACAGACAGCAGCAATGTAAATGCAACTTAAATGTCCTGTCACTGCAAAAGTACATATCAAAACAGCTTTGACAATTAGTAGGAATACAGATCAGATATAGAACTTTCAACCTTGACAACATAAACATTAAAAATGGGTTTGAATTTCCTGTTCGAATGTTTCCCAGTGTATTGTTGCCTTCAAATGGAACTTGTGAGCTTGTGGTTGCAGCATGGAAAGCAGTGTACCCCTAACACGTTCTCATCCCAAGTCGTCACATATTGCCTTTTTGTCAGTGGCCTTTCACGTCTACATATTACTCACTAGGTATCCTCCTGTGACTGCTGTTGACATTTTAGAGATGCTGCAACCAACGCCAGGACGTCAACAAAAGCACGTGGTTCGGTTTAGGCAACAAAGGCATGTGGTTAGGATTACAAAAAAGACATCATGATTTGGCTCTACATTCATACAGGAAGCAAACACGGGGCTCCAGTGTGAACGTCCGGAGTTAATTGGATCAATCCACCACCCCTCCCGCCCGCTCTTCAGGGACTTTCCAGCACCTCATATTATTTTATTACCGGCAGTGTTTCAACCTGATGCCGTCCAGCAGCATATCCAAGCACCACAACAGGTGCCGTCAGGCAGTGTTATGAACTGATGCCACCTAGCAGCGTATCATACTGCTGTGAAAGGTGGCTTTTGCTGTCAGGTGTCTGATGCCACAATCACTGACAAAGCAGCAGTATTTGATGACTTCTGAATGAGAATGGACTGGTACTCCATATGCTTGCTGTTCAAGTGGTTAAGTTGTGAAAACATTGCTGCTAGGCAATGGGAACGTGAGTGCTACTGTCTAGAAGCCACATAGGCTAACAATTTAGCAAACTAGCAAAATGCAGGAAAATAAACCTCCATGTCCATTTCTGACGTCTGCAAACAACATATGAACTCTGAGCTTTAAGAAAAGTTCCACTTACGAGACGGTGAATACCACAAGAGGGGAGCATCATAAGGACATTTCTGGTGAACACTATGAACATGATCCTAATTGAAGTCAGCATATGTGAACCTCATCAACTGAGAGGAAGTAAACATGGAGCAATCCAGTTTCAATGAAATGATCTATATAGCAGCTCCACAAAACATGGAAGCAGTTCAGGACAAATGAAGAAGTTGACTAAATTTTAGACTTGCACTGAGCTTAACAGTATCTCCATATATCCTTTCCTTCCTGGTCCACATATCCTTGTTTGTTTGGTGATACATGTCTCTGGAAAACATTGTGCAAAAATCACAAAGAAAATAATGATGATGATGAAAGAGGATGAAACTTTCCCTATAACAGCACCAAATAAAATGCTTCTTAAATTCAAGCTGCATTGAAGCTCAGGACTGTGCAATATGTTAAGGTATTTGGGGAAAACAATTTCCCACTTTTTGGTGTAGGGTTAAAAGAGAAGATCGATATCACTTTAGCACTTTAGTTTATCTTCGCTCAAAGACTGGAAACAGGAAACAGCTAGCCCTGCTCTGTCCAAAGGTAACAGCACCTCAAAAGCTCACTAGGTAATACAGTATGTTACATCTTATTTGCTTACATAAAACCAAACAATTCATTGTTACATAGGGAGGTTATGTGTCTATTCCTTGACCAGGAGCACTTGTCAGGTAACCACTGGAGACTCAGATCAAGAAATAGTCCAGTACACAATCATCTGTAAAATCACCATTTTCTTTGTATTTTGCAGACGGGCATGAGATTGGTATCGATGCTCTCATCTAACTTTCCTGCCAGAGAGCAACTCTGCCTTTAACACGTGTATTTCAACCCATAGAGCAGAATTCTTGTGCATGAAATTATTGTTTATTCACTGTGATCTCTCCCCTCGACTGTAGGTGATCACTCTTGAAGGCTGGGTGGAGATCATGTACTATGTGATGGATGCTCACTCCTTCTACAACTTCATCTACTTCATCCTACTGATTATTGTAAGTTATATTCATACACATTCAGTACAGGAAGTGTGCATACTGTAGGGCTGGGTGATCAATATCATCATAATGCTGCACACACACACACACACACACACACACACACACACACACAGGGAAGTTGTAGTTTCTGCAGTCAGCCAATTTACATACTTTTAGATTCCCTGTTTCTGTTGCAAAGCTACAAGTGACTGCAATGAAAAGCTGCCACTACTCTCTCTCTCACCTGCATGCCATTGCACACACATGTACACACACACACACACACACACACACACACACACACACACACATACACGGCTGTCAGTGTTGTAGTGAAAGCTGAGCTGAAATCCCTGGAGAATCCCCCTTTTGTTCTGATAAAACACTTTTTAATTCCAATCCTTTAGCTTCTGTCTCTGCATGTGTGCTGCAGTGTGTGTGTATGCTTTTGTATGTAAGCGCTGATGCGTGTTCCCCTCAGTATATTTCTTTTTTAGCCTGTCAGAGTGTGTGTGAGCGTGTGTGTGTGTGTGTAAGTGTTATCATAATGCAGTGTGACTGCCGGTCCTGGTTACTTCCCTAACCCAGAGGCTGTCTTGTCTTTTTTATTACACTTTTAATTGCCTGCCTTCAGATCCAAGCACAAGCTCTGCCTCTCTTTTCCTCTCCTCTTGTGTCACCAACACTCCCTTCCTTTCTTACTCCTTCATTTCGTCTTCCATTACTCTCTACATCTGTCTATCTCCTTAAATCTGCCAATCTCTGCTACTTGCCACCTTACCTTTCTTATCATTTCTCGCCATCTATCAAGCCTTGAGTCTGATAACACATCCTTCCATCCCTCCCTCGTTCATCCCCCTTTGCCTCCCTTACACCCTCTGTGTCTCATTCTTTTTTCCTTAACCTCCTTTCTTCCCCTCCTTCCTTTTATCTCTACCACCTCCTGGCTCCGTTCATGCACACCCCACCTGCCTTCGTTTTATCTTCCTTTTCTCGCTGAGCAGTATACTGGGTATCATTCATGCATCCATCACTCTACACATTATTCTCAGTCACGCGGAAACATGCACGTGCAAGCAGGCGTGCGAACACAAATCCACCTATCAATACACAGTAAAATGTGCCAAAAGCATGGTTAGCATTCCTATGGAAGCCCAGTATTCATGTGAAATGATGTTTTGACCTATCACTAGGCCCTGCAGTGGGTATCAGGCTGTGCTGTTGTAAATCTACTGGGCCCCATGACAGGTGACACCATTCTCTAGCCCTGAACTAACATACATTTAAGCTGCCTTTAGAGTCTACTCTCAATAAAACAAAGAGCAGACACCTGGCAGCTCAATCACAAGAAAATATGTTGGTATTATACATTTCTGCAAACCATAGACATGTTAAATTTGCACATTATTGTGTAAGGGATATGTTGAAACTTTACATTTCAGTGCTGTGGTTGTAGTGTGGTTAGGTTTAGGCACAAATACCACTTGGTTATAAAAAGTAATGATGTCTCTGTATATAATAACTGCTTTTCGTAGCACTACCATTAACAGGTCACTAAAAAACACCCAAGTTTGGAGCCCACAAAGCAGATGGACACATACTGATGGACCCCTACAAAAACCCCAAATTTGGAGCCTAAAAAGCAGATGGAAACATACTGACTAGTTGCTGAAAAAAACAAAAAACACCCATTTTAAGTCTAAAAAGCTGCTGGGAAGACAATGACAGATCACAACAAAACATCAGAGTTTGGAACCTAAAGAGCCGCTGGAAAAACCCAGACAGGTTGCTACAAAACAACCAAGTTTGGGGCGTAGAAGGCAGATTGAAACATACCGATGGGTTGCTACAAATCACCCAAGTTTGGAGCCTATAGAGCCCCTGGAAAAACACAGATATGTCATCACAAAGCATGCACGTTTGAAGCCTAACAAGTAGATGAAAACATACTGATGATTCACTACAAAACACCCACATTTGAGCCTAAAAAACAGATGGTTGATAAAAAAACACCCATTTTGAGACTAAAATGCAGCAGGAAAGATACTGACAGGTTGCTACAAAACACCCAAGTTCGGAGCCTAAAAAGCAGATGGAAACATACAGACAGGTTGCTACAAAACACCCAAGGTGAGAGCCTAAAAAGAGGATAGAAACATACTGACGGGTCGCTACAAAACACCCAAGTTTGGTGACTCAGTTAAACACAACCACTTTTGTTATTTCGTGGTCTTGAACAGTTGTGTGCATATGGCTGCAGCTTGGGAGGCATTTTGCCTGGGTTAAACGCCATTCGCCATCCTCTCTACCTCCTTATCACAAAGTCTGCATATATATTACACGTTAATATGATACATATAAAACATGCAAATGTAACATATTTGTGGCATGCAGAAACCTACAAGGCCAACTGAACCCGGCTTTATGTCTTCATTTTATCTGCCTATGCTTTACTGCCGTAACTGCCCCTAGTGCTTCGATCAGCAGTATAATTTTTATGCCATGGACTGCTCCAGTAGTCATCCCTACGTATTTAGCTCCACCAGTCTTACAGATAATAGTTATATCAGACAACAAGTTTATTGACACACACACATGGAAAAGGACACATTTACACACTATTTTCCAGATTTTTGCTGTGTAACATTATCTTCTGCATCAAGATTGCCTTGCCACAGTTGATTTGTCATATAATGGTTGCCTTTTGATGTGAAAACATCATTGAGGAGGGGTGGAGTGAGGAGGAAAGTAAGGAAGGAAATTACTGAGGACTGGAGTAAGGGTTGGTGGAGAGTAAGAGATGGAAAAAGGATGATGAAATTGAAGAGAAAATAGAGGGAAGAGGGATGGAAGGAAATGGAGAAGGCGAGAGGGAGGGGGTGGTGGTGAGCGAGCTTAAGAGTGAGGGTGATGAGGAGGGAAGGAGTGGAGGAGGAGTGGGAAAGGGGTGGATGGATCAATGAAGAGAAGGAATCAGGAGGTGGTGATGATGGGCTGGAGTGCAGGCATGAAATCAGAGAGAGGATTGGAGCGCAGGAGAGAGGAAACGACCACATGTTGGTCTCCCTCTTTGATGTTAAATGAAATGATATTAATTAGAGCGAATCCCTCAGTGTGTCCTCCGGGCTCACATGGTTGGAGCAGACACACTGATCACAGCATCAGGCTTAACAGTATGTCATACATTATGCCGTTCTGTCCACCAACCCTCAGAATTAAAATGCGTATTCGTATTAGAGCAAGGGAAGTTTATACTGTACAGCACATTTTGTTTACATGATGCATTTAATATTAAATAGAAGACACACATAAAACATTAAGACCCGAGTAAAGAGGGCAGGAACCATTTTAAAATAAATCTAAAAAATGAAAACAGTCCAATGTCATCAATGCTGTACTGTGAAACTAAACTGATCCAAGCACAAGCTCTGCCTAAACTGAAGGTCACTACTGCAAGTCTCTACATTATGTAGCCGTCACTGCAACAGTCAAGGAGACATGTAATTTTGGTTGTTAGTGTTCTTAATTTCTCCCCAATTTCCGATCATATTCATACTGGAGCATGTGTGAATTTTAAGCTTTTTGGTGACTTTTCAGTGTAGAAGGTGCAACTATACTCCGTAACAGTGATGCTCCAAAAAAATGTGTCCTCTGATTCACAGATGTGTCTTTCACAATGGAAGTCTACGTGAACAAAGATCTCTGCGACCCAATGGCATTATGTGACAGACCTGGAATTTGTAATTTAATGGTTTGGCTACTTTGTTTCTGAAAAAAATGACTATTTTAGATCCATCAGCCAGCCATCACTACCACTGCTATTTTAGACGTGCACTCTAAGGCCCCGATTATTATAGCAACTGGAGATGCCTTTTTGTACTTGTTTTGAATGAGAATGAAGCCCTTTGCTCGTGGTTTTTGTGCCGTGATATGCCTGAAGTTGAAAGACTTCAAATCACAGCAGAAAAGCACCCAACTTCATCTCTTTTTTTGTCACCTTTTTTCCCATTGTCCAGTCCAGTGATTTGAGAGGCGGGCCTTCTGTGGCGTTCACCACAACAAGTTTCCAGTTGGTAAACAATGGAGGAGAAACTGGTGGTAGCGGTTGCTGGATACCCAGAGCTATACGGCCTGTCAATAGACAGCAGGTTGTCAAACTGCCCTGGGTCATCCTAAAATACGCTTGGAACAACCATCATGGAGGTGAAGCCCCTGGACCAACTGGTGGTACTCCCCATGATCCACCCTCTTTTTTAGTGTCTCATGTACCCATACAGATCTCTGTTTCCCTGTGCCCAATAAACTATTTGCTGACAGCCTCTCACCCTCAACCAGAGCTACAGCAAGTACCCTCTGCCTGAACATTTTAATTACTTGGGAAAATAACAGTAGATTGATTACACGGGAAGGTTGGTGTAAGGAGGTGATGGGGTGGTTTCCTGGCAACAGTAAAAGGCACAGCAGACGTATTTTTACTAGTGTTGTTCAATTAACCAATCTGCATTTGTAAATGCATGCCTAAAATCTTTCATCAGTTAAAGAGTCCACTTGAACCCTCCTCTAGATTCTGAATCAAAATCATCTTGATTGCTTGATTTGAATCAAAAATGTTCCCTCTGAGTATCTACTAAAGCCTGAAACACTGATGAGGAAGTAGATCCAACCTTTTTAATGTTTTTCAAGATGAATATATTCTAATTAGTCATGCATAAAATTGTTGTAAACTAGCATGATTTGACTCCCTGCAGTTGTTGCACATTTGTCTTTCTTTCCCACAGAGACGAGCTTTGACAATCTGGATCTTGTCGGCTCCGTTGCAGCGTGTTTCAAGGCTCAACTCATAAACAGACTTAGTGCAGGAAAGTGATTTAAGCGTTAAAAGTTCGGTTCATATCCCTGCTTGTCCTCATCTCACTAGCAGACAGATGACGAGACTTTTAATTATGTTTCCTTTAACACCGCACGACACAGAGCATGGAGGGATGCAAGACAGCGAGTGACGACAACCAAGAGAAAGAGAGGAAAGACAGAGACAGGAAGAGAGGTTCAGGTTGTGTATAGAAGCTTTGACAATTTCACTCACGTAACATTCATGCAGATTAAGCGTGTTGAATTGAATTGAACTGACGGAGGTGAAGAGTGAGCGATACGAGAGAGTGCAAGACGAGATGAAAACAGTGATGAGAGAAAGATGGAGAGAGAGTATGTGACAGATGGAGAGACAGATGAAAAAAGTGAGATAAAGATGGAGAGAGTTTGAGAGATGCTGTACACTGATTACCATCATGTAGAGCAGCTTAGACAAGAGGACTCAGTGGAATTAAAGGCTTTCCGTGGAAAATAGCTTGGCCCTGTGGAATTAAGGTTTAACATCCAGAAATGCCAGCCTCAACCTGTTTTGTTACAGAGCTGCGCAGTGTGATAAGCCTTTTGATTTGACACAGTGTAAGTGCCCTCACTTATACCTGGTGTTAACATTCAGCCCATATACGAGTCTGGGTTAAGGCACATGGTTGTTTCACTGTGTATTAGACAGGAGCTAACAAACCTTGTCTGGGGTTTAGTTGATCTATAACCTTTACTACTTGTACTACGCAGCTCCATCTCAAACGAAACAAAACAACAACAGGTGACTGACTTGTGAGACAATAATACCCAGAGATGCTGTGATGTAACAGCAGTACTGTGGCAAATGTTTGAGAAATATTTTGTCCTCAAAATTCACTTCAGATCACTTTCCATTATTGCAGGAATTTGGTTTTGTGGTAAATTGTTAAATACATCATTTGAAATTAGGATAAAATTACATTTGCAACATTTGTAAGCCATAAACAGTGCTTCACTGGAGCCTAACTGCATTGTTAAACAATCTATCACTGACGCAACAGTTGTTGTAAATGAACACATCATTGAGTTTAAAAGTTTGCTCTAAAACCAGTGTGTTTCAACAACCCGGTTGTGATGGGTGTGCTAAAGGTGCAGCTGTTCCAATCACAAATGTTGTGCTCAAATTGATTTGACAGCAAAAGCATATTTTCGGTTGTTATATAGTCCCTGATGAATTCCCACTGTCCATGCAAATAGCTGAAATTTGAGTAATACTGCATTTAATCTTGTTTAATATTTATTTTGCCACTTAGGGGGCACAACTCTGCCAAAAGAAAACACAGACACACAGACCTGACATGACTAATTAAGATGGTTAATCTGTTGGTTAGAAAACAAGTAAACACGATGTGGTTTTTGCATCGCTTTGTTCTCCATTAACTTCTTTGAACACAATCTGGCTCTTAAACTGCTAGATATTTTAGTTTTCTTCACCAGCTATTCATTAGATTTGCCTGTGTGTAGTTTAATGCTGCAAACAAAGTACACTGTAAGCAGGGGCGGAGCACTTAATTCTGGGCCCTGTGCACTCTGGGCCCTGTGTCCCTTTGTTTTGAAAACTGTTTGACCTCAGTTTGCTTGATTTACTTTCCTTTCTCTCTTTTCTGTTTTTGAAACCCCAATATCTCTTTCTTGGGGATAAACATGACAGTGTACATTGCTGTTCCAGCAGCTAAGGCAGTCACTTACTAGACTCTAGTTGCGTTAAGAGATGAATCCTAGTGGGCAGGTGGACTAAACCATTTTGCTTTGTTTGTTTTTTAAGGGGTGAGAAGAGCCTCAGAGAGCTTCTTTTTTCAGTACAAAGCAACGTTTAGTCTCTCTACCAATCTATATAAGTTTTCTTTAATTCAAATAAACACAAGAAGTTTGTGCTCTAGAAAAAGATCAGCGCTCAGTGAATAACCTCCTAAGCCCTATGATAAGCTATTATGGCAAGGCTTAACTATACAGACCAGTGAGCAGTGATAACTAACATGTCTTTGGGGTCATCAGGTGGGAACCTCCTTTCACCAGTGTTTCATCTAGTTGGTCCCACAACACCTCCAGGAGGCTAGACAGTGATCTGTGGCGTCCCAGAGACACTCCCCTAATGCCAGGTCTCACTGCTCCCTGCACCAACCGAACAACCTCCTTTACCTTGGCTATACTACCACAGAGGAGGTAGACCCAGGGAAGGCTATAACACCCCCCCGCCGGCTTAGGCTGTACAGTTTACCTCCCCAAGACCAGCCCTCACAACAATTTCTACCTTACCTATACTACCACAGAGGAGGTAGACCCAGGAAGAGTAACATAACACTCCCCCGCCGGGTTAGTCTTTACAGTCTACCTCCCCAAGATGAGCCCTTAAAACAACAAAACCAATTTTTTTAATCCAGGCTTACCGTGCCCCTGACCATAGGCGTGAGTTTGTTTGCTGAAAACAGCTTCCTTCTGTTGCTGTTGAGAGCGCCTAACAAAAAAGTAAATGTCCTATAAAACCAAAACAATGAGCTAAAAGGGGCTCAAAAGCTCCAGAGCACTCTTCCAAGTAGCAAGTTGTGTAACCAATTACTAATAAAATTTGACTAAAAATATTACAGTAACATCAAGAACAAGTACTGTAAAACTTGAATTTGTAGCCCGGGCTATTATTTGCTTTAATAAATGAAATCAACAGGCCTATATTTGGAATAGGCCTTGAATTTCTTTCACACAAAATGGTTTCAGATAATATATCAATTATGAAACACTCATTTAATCTAGCTCCAACAGCGCATCAGAGAAAGAGTTACACCACTTGAGTATCATGGCACCATTCGTATCATTGATTCTTTTGATCTGAGGACCCTTACGGACTAAAGGGATATGCCTGTAATAACTTAGGGGCTAATCAAAGAACGGATACATTATTTGAGGCAGCCAACAACCCAGTTTTATACATCTGAAGAACTTATTTAAAAACAATGAACTGCTTGGTGACCAGATCAGGAGTCTAATTGAGACAGGTGTTTATTTGTCAAAACGTAAAGCTACATGAGGCTAGTAACAGGGGCTGGGTGTCTAATTGGCTTTTAATTTAAGTTTTACAACAATTTGTCACAACCTTACTTTTATCACCTCACTACTGATTTAAAACCCAACAGTCAATCACATCCAAGGTTCGTTTTAATAATCCTCATGCATGCACATCACTGAGCAGTAAGCTAATTTGAAAGATGGAAATGATTACCATCAGTGGTTGGAAATGCTTCCAACCTGTCAGGAGGATGATGACAAGAACATAGTTGCTCCAGGTAGTGATACCAAGACTCAATCCATTGTGAAAAACACAACATCAACCATCCTATCTGAAACACTGACTATGACAGCACACCAACATGAAGCTCCAGGAAATACACTCCACCAAAGGTGAGCCCTCTGCAGCCATGGAGGAAGGCTGGTGTCCCACACTGGCTAAACAACCCATACTGGATTTTAATCATGGACAGCTGCAGACTGCAAGCGACAAAGAACTAATGAAGCTTGTGGCTGGATGTGTAATAGATGAAATGCTGCGTATCTCTGACTGACTCTCCATCTTTAAGACAGATCCTTGAGAAAATATTAGTCACAGGCAACACATGACCCCCAGGTGAAAAATCATTTGCAAGGTATCTCGCCTTAGCTGAACTACCTGGAGGTTACCCTGACATTCACACAGAGGTGCACCTGCGAAGTGTGAATTTTAAGGAGAAGGACGTAATTACAAATTTGTGGGATGCAATGGAAAAGTAAAGTGCTTACTTTATTTTTGAAAAAAAAAAAAGTAATGAGTAATAAACTGAGCATAGCATTTGTTCAGGTAGAACACGATGTCAAGCTCAGCTCACATCCTAGCTACATCAGCTGATCATCAACTGATGGGCACATGGAAGGGCAGAGAGGTGTGCTCTCTCCATCTTAAGGCTTTCCACGTAAGCGTGTGGAAGGGCAGAGAGGTGTGCTCTCTCTCCGCCTTATGTTGTTGACGTAGGTGTGTGGAAGAGGCTTCCTGCATAGTTGAGGATTTGTCTCCTTTTTTACACACACACACACACACACACACACACACACACACACACACACACACACACACACAGTGCATCCATTCACTGTCATCCACACTTGCCTCTCACACATAGTCATTATGTCACTCTGCTGCAAACACCAACATTGCTTTCTCTCACACACACACACACAGACCCACACACTAATCTAATTGTATTTCAGCGGCTCCAGCAGAGTGTGAGTATAAATATTTGATGGGATCGGCGAGGGTGTTGAACGGGCGCTGGGACCCACTGACTCCTTTTCAGTCCCTGAGTCCAGAGAGCTGGCATGAACACCAGCCTGAGTCTGACCGCAAATCTCTGCTTTGGATCAATGAAGAGCAGCTTTACACACAAAACACACACACACACACACACACACACACACACACACACACACACACACACACACACACACGTTGGCTTACACACACTTTTTTTTTATCCAGCTTTTCCATAGTCTTTGTCACAGTGGTTCAGATGGAGAGCAGAGGGGGTTATCAGGCTTCACCATCACTATTGATCACAGCCCAGAGAGCGTTAGACTTCATCCCCCTCTCTTCCTTCTCGCTTGCTCTCTCCTCCTCTTTTTCCACATGAAGCTCTGCTTCTCTGAGTGACCTTGCCCTTTCTCTCTCCTTCTGTTCCTGCTTCACTTGCAGTATCTTGTAAAGAGAGTGAGCCTGAAACATCAAACGTGCAGCACTGCAACACAGCAAACCTGCAGTTTTTAGATTCACCTCTGAGCAGTGATTATATTTATACTATCGTAAAGGTTTAAGCAATAGAAAATCTTTAACTTGGCCTTGAACCTGGTTGTTTTTTTTATCAACAATGGAGCATTGAGTCAGGTTTAAACTCAACAGTGAAAGAAAGAGATGAAGAATGAGGATGTGGGGTGTAAAGAATGGATTTTTTTTCTGACTTTTGTGTTTGAGTATTGGACATGTACTCAAGTCTCCCAAGACATTTTCATCAGGCTCAAGGCCTGGTTTTAGTCATCTCTCAGACTTTTTTCTTACACCAGTGTTTTCCACAAGTGTTTTAAATTACATGGAGTTATCCTCACAGTGATAGGTTTAAACTTTTGTACTGAATTTTATATATTCTTGCTTCTTTCATAATTAACACTTCAAGTTCAAGCTAAACAAAAGTGCTGAGAAAAGGGTGAATTTCTTAAACTACTCTGAAACTTGTTTAAAAGAAAACTGGATAGATAGCATGGCCAGCAACAGTCAGCACATCTTAAAAACCAAATGAAATTGAAATGGAACTCTTATCAATGATACCTCGGGGGAAAAGACCACACAGTACTTTCACACTAGCCTCAAATAAATAAAGTGACATTTAGGTTTGGCCGGCCATAAATACTTTATCTAAGTTGGCATTCAAAGCCCTTTTCCCACATGACCAGTATTCTAACCCCGAGACCTCATGTGATTATTAATAAGCTTGCAAATTCGCACATTCATGCTATTTTAACAGACAACTTGATTTTTTTTAGGTCAAGATGGCATAATACAATCTGTCATGCACATGGGCATGGTTACTATATGATAGGGGTGGGAATCAGCAGAGACCCCATAATACAATGTTATCACAATATTTAAGCCAAGGTACAATTTGGTTTTGATTTTAAAAGTTTTGCAATATGCTGAGTATTGCGAAAACATGTAGTGCAATTTATTTCCCTTTTTAACTGCAAATTATGTTTAGGGATGCACAATAATATCAGCACATCATCGGTATGGGCTGATACTGGCTTCAAGATTAACTCTCAGAATCAGCCAACATGCTGATAATATCAGTGCATCATCGGTGTCAGCCAATAGCAGCCGGCATTATAATGAACTATTTAAATCTGCCAATAGCATTTTCTTATTTTGCACAATGAATGAATATTACATACATTGAAAAGTATTGTATTTCATGACTCTGTCTGCTGGTAGGCCATCACGATACAAGAGTACATAAGAGTATACATGCATAATATGATGTTAACTTCACTACAGAAGAGACATGATGATCACTAAAATTGGGTAGGGACAAAAGTGGATATATTGATATCAGTAGCGGTTATCGCTCAAATGAGTTGTTACATATCAGCATATCAGCATATTGGCATATCCGATATCAGCAAAAAAAAACAACAACAATATCATGCATCCCTAATTACGTTCCAAAACGAAAACTTTGTCAGCATCTGTTTTATCTAAGAAGATAAAGTTTTCAGTGTGTTCATCTCACTTTAGTCGTCTTCATTGCTGCAGAGTGTATCTAGTGGACCGAAAAAGCAATTGATTTTACTATTCAAGTTGGCGACCAAAAGTTTGATTTGTATTTGCAATATTAATAATTTACATAATAAAAGAAAACAATACTTGGCAGCCGTGTATTGCCAATATTGCCACCCAAAATATTGCGATACTGTGCTGTATCAACTCCTTCCATTTTAGTTTGATGGTTGTTAATAGGGATGTATGATATTGGATTTATTGCTTTGCTGATATTCGATACGCCGACATATAACAACTTATTTGGCCAATAGCAATATTTGGTAACACTTTACTTGAAGGTATCTACATAAGAGTGACGTGACATTGTCATAACTATGACATGACACGTTCATGAACTTGTCATAAACATTATATACATGTCATAAACCTTTATGACTGCTGTCATTAAGTGTCATTCGGTTTTTGTAATGACAAGTTGACATTGTTTGAGTTGTCTTGATTATGAAAACTTGACATTAACCAGGATGACATTACCAGAAGTTGTCTTTGTCATGACAAGTTGACATTAAATTTGTTTGGGATGTCCTCATAAGGACAACTTGACATTAACCAGGATGACATTACAAGAAGATGTCTTTGTCATAACAACTTGACATTAACAAGAAATGCACCTCTTTTTGTGTTTATGACAAGTTGACATAATGATTATTATTGTCATGACAAAGACATCTTCTGGTAATTTCATCCTGGTTAATGTCAAGTTGTCATAATAAGGACATCCCATTTTTTTCAGCTTCTTTTTTTTCCTGTTAGTTTGGTGTGGCAAGTGGCTATGAATACTACAATACCCATGGGCCTTGGCTGTCATTGCTATTGACAAAATGCCCGTCAGAGGCGCAAATTAGAGATGTAGTGTATTCAGAACACGTCACTGTTGCACTTAGGGATGAAACAAAGAGCCACAGTTGCAAAATGCATCCAAATATTACAAATAATCCAAAAGCAAATTCATCTGAGCTGCAGACTGTATTGTCAGTTTTGTCAACAGCATATTTGCAGCTTGTTGATCAGATTTTTTTTTTTTTCCTTTTTTCTAAAATGCACTTACTTATAAATTTACACTTATCTTGTACTATCTTTCTTTTTTCTTTGTCAAACATCCAGATATTATTTAATACAGATCATCTTTTGTTCTGATGATTCAACCATAAGAGTTTCATCCAATCTGTGGAAGTACTCCAACTGTGAGTCATCTAACATCCACAGTGTGGAGAAAATGAATGGGACTTCTAACACTGAACCAGGGCTGTGCCAAAAAGCTTCTCCTACTTTGGAGCTCTATACAATTGGTACTCGCTTTGGTTACAGTATGTCACGTCTTAGTGATAACAAAGTAAAGTCTTCAGGATGTTTAGGTATGACTAAATCACACAGAGTTCCATGATAATACTTGTCCTGTGTGAACACGGCTGAGTGATACTGAGAAAATCAAATATCATATTTTCAACTAAATACCTCAATCTTGATATTGCAACAATATTCTAGCGTTAACTGTCGGTGCATCATGGTCTTACTCCTGAAGTTGTCGAATACTGGCGCTTGGGCAGTGACTTTCGATGTCAGACACTGGCGAAAAAGCTGTCCTTTCATGTCATCATGATATGTGGCTGGTCCCCGTTGTTGTGTAATGGCACCAAACGGCGTCAGGGGGAATTGCGGCCAGGCAACAACATAAGTTAAGAGGGTGAAAGTCCGAGCAGGGCGGACGGAAGGGATGGTGGATAATGACCAAGTGGTTAAAGGTAAACAATAAAACAGAAGTTCAGAAAATTACATACATTTACTGTAATGCAGTCTTTAAAAACAAGAGAAGACATCACACTATATCACAATATCCAACATCTAAGGCAATATCTAGTCTCATATCAGGGTATTGATATATAAGTAATATGATATATTGCTTGGCCCTATGTGTGAATCATAGACTAAAAATAATGAATGTAGCCTCCATGATGTCACCCATTGGTTTGTGGACCCTGGCTTTGAAGCCTCAAGTCTGGCATTTCGGCCATTGCCATCTTGGTATTTTGGAGCCAGAAGTGACCACGATTGGACAAGAGGGTGGAGCTATTTAGGAGCGAGGCGTGGATCTGACTCATAGACTGTGGTGACGCCTTACTCAAAGCCTTGCCCTTAATTGTGCGTAACTTTAAGCCTTAATAAAATGTAAATGGGTGTGTTATATAGCAATCCACAGTGTTTAAGTCGACCAAAACCTTTTTTATACCAGGGTTAGACTGTAAACATCTTTATATCTGCTGTGAAGTTGGGCATTTTACCATGGGGGTCTATAGGGATTGAATTACTTTTTGACCCAGCCTTAAGCAGCCATTCAAGGAAATGCAGTTCAGTCAGGACCACTTTAGTCAAAGAAAACTTCATTTTCATTTGCAGTATTATGTTTGGCAGTATTGCTCTGTTCTGGGGCCTCCCTGCCCTTCCCGGGACCTATGCAGAAAGCCCAAGGCGAAGAGAGCACACCCCTCTGCCCTTTCACGCTCCTACATGGAACACCTAAGGCCCAGAGAGTGGACCTCTCTGCCCTTCCACGTGCATATGTGGAAAGCCTTAAAGCAGAGAGATCACACCTCCCTGCCCTTCCACGTGGATACAAGAAAAGCTTGAAGCGGGGAGAGCAGCAGCAAAGACCCCCCAAGAACAGAACAGAGCAGCATCAATGACAAACACAAATGACATTGATAGGTCAGACACAGCATGAAAAGGAGGAGCTGGAGTGGAGGTGGGTTGTAAAGCGACTTGCAGAGGGAGCAGCAACAGCAGGCAGGACAGAGCAGTTTAAATAGAGCACCCTGAATAACATTTGCCAATTGGTTGCATAGGAAGGAACCATGTGATCTATCAGTTGACTCATTCATTAATCAGCTGTTCCATCAGCTATGCTCAATTTTTGGCACTTCTGCGTTGGCTTCATTTTTCAGCCCTGGAGGTTGCTGCTCGGTGTAAATGGGATTCAATATAAGCTTTACCTCCCATATATTAGGAGGTGGAATTAGTATCAAGGTGGTTGAGGTTTTAGCTCAGTTCTCCTAATGGGTTAATAGTGGCTGTCCTTAAACTATTGTGTTTTGTTGGTTGTGTTACCAAAATGCTATCTTACTCTCAAGTCAGTTACAGCTCAGTATCCTCAGTGTTCTCAGTGATAACACTGCAGCTTTGTTTGCAACCATATTGTATAATGTGTTATGTTTGGACTTGTCCAGCCAAGTGGGCTAACAGGCTGGAGTTAGCAGCAGAGAAACTCCACTGGCCTCAAGCCATCTTGTTGATAGTACTTTATACAGTGTGACTAGCTGGCAGAATCTGACCGCTAATAGCTCAGACAATTTCATGACTGTGTTTTCAGTTGGAACACATTTTACACTGTGGAATAAATCTATTTTCTGCTCTTTTCATTGGGTCTTAAAAAACTGTATTTCCATGTATATCTCTTCCTCCCAGGTTGGGTCCTTCTTCATGATTAACCTGTGCCTCGTGGTAATCGCCACCCAGTTCTCAGAAACAAAGCAGAGGGAGCACCAGCTGATGCAGGAGCAGCGAGCACAGTGTTCGTCCTCCTCCACCCTGGCCAGTGAACCCGGGGACTGCTATGAGGAACTCTTCCAGCTGGTATGTCACATCCTCCGCAAGGCCAGGAGACAAACTGTTGTCCTTTTCAACACCCTGCGGGGGAAACCGCGCGGCTTTCGGGGTGTCGGAAGAGGAAGAGGAGGTGAAGAATGGAGGAACAGGAAAGCCAATGGGAGGGGAGGACGTGAGAGGAGAGCAGTGACGAGGCACGGTATGTAGCTTAAAAAATATGCAGTAGTATTTAGATGCATGCTTTATTAGCTGACCCTTTAACACCCTCTATTTGCAACACTTCAGGTCCACCCTGTCCCCACCATAGCAGACCTGACCACGCATCACCCGTGGCCCTCACCGCCACCTCTGCCACCGATGGCTGCCCTCAGTGCGCCACAGCCCTGTCGCTCGCTGATGGGGTGGGACCAGCTCGCAGTGCAGCAAATGACGAAGCAGAAGAAGGAGCTGTAGAGGAAACAGACAGGGAAGGGGGACAATCTGGTGGTAAGGAGAAGGGCGAGAATGACAAGGAAGGAGCAGGGAGCCATGGAGGGTGTCTTCCTAAGAAGGGATGCAGGGAGATATGGCATGACATCAGAATGAAGCTGTGGGGAATCGTGGAGAGCAAGTACTTCAATCGAGGCATCATGATCGCCATCCTGATCAACACCATAAGCATGGGCATAGAGCACCACGAGCAGGTACAGACAGCTGCAGCTCACCTCTGTGTTGCAGAACTAAAGTGCTTCTCTTAGTCTTTTTGTTGCACTTTAGTTTCTCACCTCTTTTAGTCATTCTCTCATTTCTGCAAAATTTGTGTCATCTTCTCCTCTTTCTCTCTCGATATGTCTCTTTTCCACAGTTGCCTGTCTATTCATCAGTTTAATTAAATGTTTCCAGCACTTCAGATGTGTTCACACTCACATGAGGCACACATTGTTGTCAATATTGATATCTTGGCACACAGCGAGTACTCTGCAGGCTCTGCTCAACTCATGCAGTAAAACTGAACACCAAATTTTAAGTAGCAGTTCTAAATGTTCCTAAAAAAATTGTCAAGCACAGTCTCCCAGAAATATTTAACCCACTGTCTCCTATGCAAGTTCCATTGTGCTATTAAATATCAGCTTGGGATTTTGTGGTGGAACAGGAAGGGACAAAATGAAGCCAAAATCCTAACCGTGAGCCATGACGCAAAAGGATTATCACCAACATCAATCCAACTGTAAGAAAATATATGTGCAAACTGATTTTAACAAATCTTTGAAAGGGAAAATTCATCATCTTTTATGAGGATGTCCAAACAGTAAATAGTAGTACAAATAGTAAATGTAACCAATTGAAGCAATAAATTTCTGCATACTGTACTGACAGAGAAAGCTGAGTTCTGCTCATAGAGCCATGACAGCAGTGCCTAAGTATCAGGATGCATTGTGAGCAAGCTTCAAAACATAGCAGTAAGTGACAAAAACAATCACTCAGTGGTCATCTGCCCTCTCAACCCTGCTGGTCTTTTCAGATTATCTTCAGGATCTTGAAGAAGGTTTCCAGCACAGTTCTGTCCAAGTGTGGAGTAAAAGTTTCATGCATAGTAACACACACACGGGCTTTCTCAGGGTTGGCGTCTGCGAGAACATCCAACAAAACTTCCCACGCTGAAATTCACTGCTCCAGAATGATTCAGTTGCTGTTGGCATCAGAGGGCAGTTTGAGCAAAGGAACCACTGCCTTGCACGGCTAACGCAGCCGCAGCCTCGGCCTCTCTGCTGCCTTTCTTCCGGTGTATATTCTTACATAAACAAATAGAGTTGAATAAAAGAATCAGCCAAAACACTGTATCTTCATCCATAACATCCTCTATGATCATATTTTGGGATGCCAGTTTCACTGTTGGAACAAAGCTACTTTGCAAAGAGCAAAGAGAACAAGAAAATGATGCTTTTCAGCTGCATCTAGAGCACGCCCCCTGACTAACTAGAGGCTAGAAATCCAAGCTGAAATAGCCTGTAGTTCTTCCTGCCTCCAACTACGTCACTGTCACGTTAAATGACACCAGTGGATGCAGAAAGAACAACAGATTTTTCAGCGGTGAACTAAGCTCTCTTCGTCAATGTAACACGTATTGAGGAATTCATTGCTTTAAAAGACTATATTTACCATCAACACTGGTGGACATCCACAAAAAAATGGCAAACTTTGGGTAAAGTTCAGAGGAAACACATTCCTGACATGGATTTTTATAAAAATAAAATGATCAATAAAATAATACATAATCATCAGCATAGCCAAACTCCTTTTAGACATCCAAAAGATAACCAGGGAAACTTGTCTCATAATTAAAGGAAACAGATTATTCAAATTTTTTTGTGTTTGTCAACATATCCAAGAAAACACCAAAACCAACAATGTGTTAGTCTTTCTCTCAATACTTTCAGACCTCCTTATGGCACTCAGTCTCAAGCCTATTTGTTCCTACAGAAGACATGAATCTCACTAATATTTAATTTCATTTTTTAAGCCTAAATCAATAATAACAACTGGGCTTTGTAGTTTTTAGCAAAAATTAGTCAAACAGGAACAAACCCTGTATTTGTCTGGGACATTTTTTTAGACTTTGATCTGAGATATCCAGAGGCAGCAGGACAGTGATTGTGGAACTGACTCAAAATAAACAAAGCCTGTGTTCTTGGTAATAAAGGAACATGTCACCCAATAAAATGGTGTGGCTCATGACAAGTTTTTTTTATAGTTTATGGACAACAGTGGAGCCTGTATGGACAACCCAGTCTCACTCCGAAGTCATCGAAATCCAGTGCTAGGGGAGTGATTTGCGTCGTCAGACACAGATGAAAAAAACTGTCCTTCAACATTGGCATAATGTGGCCGGTGACCATTTTGGGTTAATGGCGTCCGGGGGGAAATGCAGTGGAACAAGAGCAAAAGTTAACGTGGCAAAAGTCTGAGTGGGGTGGATGGGTCCAATCAACATCGACTTTCGGCTGGGAGAGCGGTGTTTGCATCCATGTTCTTTTTTCCTAAACTCAAACATGTGCGTTTGTTGTTGAAGGAAAAACACTGATATGTGACGAGGGCGGGGTGAGAATGTGTTGGTGAGAATGTTGGACCCTATAGCATAAAGAAGTAGATTTAAGTCAGGCTTTACCCACACAGGCAACACTTTTAGTGGGATCAATTCACTGTTGGATGTAGTTGAACTTGTGAATATTTTACAAGATTGTCTGCTGTGATGTGTTTGGTTGGCTGAAAACCATGAAACGTTTGACTTCCGTGGTCATCAGTCTTGTGATTCTACTCTATCAACAGCTCTTCACACTGCTAAGTGGAAAAATAGTGAGAGCATAAATGTAAATATTCTTAGATTCCCAAGCTTTTACAGCTTTTAGTTGTAAGACACAAATCTAGTAATGCTTGGAGGGAAGTTTTATCCATTAGTGATAATGTTGGGATGAATGTGTACTTGTCTTGTTATCTTCAGCTATTGCTACCCAATTAGGATGTACCAGCAAGCTAGCAATGTACATTTATGAATGGGGGAAATCCATAGCAGTTAAAAATAAAGGATTTGTTGTTGTTTAGTATTTTGTAGATGCATGAGCTGCTCTCTCTCTCTCTCTCGTTGCCTGGAGTTATTTTAGAGTGAACCGACAACCATGTTGCTTGCAGTGTGAGTCCACAGTCTCTTCCAGTGTCTCCCCTGTCACTCAATGTCCACACTCCTCCGCAATTTAAACTTCTCTGTATGCTCTCTCCAGCAAATCCATCTCTCTCTTTTATATGCCTTTTCCTCCATCTGCCTTCATAACGCCTGTATAATCTGATTCCACAGCCAACAGGATAGATATGTCTGCACTCAGGTTAGGCAGCGGGGATATAGGTAAGGCCAATGGAACATGATTTCACTTTTGGTTTAGATCAAACTCATCAGTATCTCCAAGCGTTACAAAATGTTGCCTCGTGCTTTCTTTCAACTTTATCTTATTTTTCCCAGTTTCCTGTCTCTTTCCATCGCTCTGCTTTGTACATTCTTTGTCTTCCTATCAATATTTCTTGCTCTTGCTATACCATCGCCCACTGACGCCTGCCACCGCCGCAGTGGTGGGTCGTCTCTCATCTCAGGGGTGGCTAAAAATAGAGAGAGACAGAGCGAGAGAGGCAGAGGGAGACTTTGCTCCTTTAATGTGGAGGAAATAGTGAGCGTCTTTGGTTCCGCCGCCTGTTTAGCAAACTGGAGTCATGCCTCCCCGTGTTTGAACAGTGGTATCAGAGGCTTAATCTGTCTCATCGCTCTGATCCTCACCGGTAGAGAGACGCTTCCACCTGTCCTGCTACACCTGTGGTCCATCTTTATGTCAGTGTGGAAACAGCAGATAAGCAGTGTGGGGAAATGCCAGCCAAATACATACCAAACAACTTGCTTTGCATTTACTCATTACATGTTTGAATATTTATTCTTTGCTACTGAAAATTTAGACAATAAACTAGTTATTTGGAACATGATTTGATGATCCAAAACCCAAAGCACAAGATCAAAAGTGTAGAGGAATGCATTATCTGCTCTAATTGCTATATTTATTTGCTCAAATATGAGCTACAGGTGTTAAATGTTTTTATAACTTGCATACTATACTACTGACAGTAGTAGCCAAATGTGTCCTTGTAGTCCCCATATAATCAAAAATAGTTTTTGTCATAGTTTTTCAGTGCTGTGTCCCTGTGTTGGTTGTTCATTTGTCTCTTGTTATATGCCAAATAAATGTTGAAAAAAAAATCAGTATTAGAGTATTTTTGACATCAAAAGTAAAGCAGGTAAAACATTTTTCAATTGTTTGATGACTCATCCTGTGCCCAGGGGTGTTTATAAAAGTTTATAAATCTTCTAATCTAAGACTTTTGACGAGTAGCTAGCTACACCGCTCATTTACAGCTGCACTTGAGCTAGATTGTTTTGGTGTGAGTGGCCGAACGATGGACATATCAGCCGTAGATGGCGTGCTGCTTGTGATGCTCAAAGCGGCGAAAAAACTGCTCTTGAAAAACTAATTTAAACTCGCAGCCAATGTCTCTTTCCAGAAATCGTAACCCAGTTAATTAAGATAATCCACAGACTTTGTTGTGAGCTGTTTTATGTAGGAACTAGTTTTTCCTACCAAACAACACCCTCCAACCATATCACTGTGCAGAAGGAAGCGTGCGTCTACCACCAGCTCACCTAGCACCTCTGAGCTAGCTAATGTTTCAGCTCAACTGAAAGGAACGCCATTAATGCTTAAAGGAAATGGCTACTTTAGAATGAAAATACATACAGTACTTACTAACCCTCATGCCAACAAGAAGTCCAGTGTAGTTTTTTAATCCACAAAACTCGTTCGGGGTATCGGAGGATAACAGCTTCCCGGAATAACAGCTACACTTGAAGTGCATGGAACCCACATTTTGAAAATGTAATAAAACTCCGCTAATGCATTTCAAAAATGTCAGAATGGCTCGTCCGTCGTAATCCAAGTGCACTGAAGCCGCGGCATGCAAAATTGACTTGAAAAGACGTAATTTACTCCACTTTTATAGCATCATTTCTCACCATGGTCAGTTAGCCTACCCTGCAGGCGTGCTGTGTTTACATGGCAACTCACGCGAGACTTGAGAACTAGCACCACCCCTAGCCATCAGCTAGTCTCGTGCGTCTTTTCAAGTCAGTTTTGCATGCCGCGGCTTCAGGGCACTCTCACACTGTCAAAAGCATGATGAGTAGATGCACGCTTCCTTCTGCATGGTGATACTTTTGGCAGGTGAAGTTTGGTAGAAAAAAATACATAGTTCATACATGAAACTGCTCACAAGGTCTGTGGATTATTTTGAGTAACCTGGTCAATGGGACACTGCTATTGAGTTTTTCAAATGTATTGTGTTTGTTGTTTGTTTGTTTGTTTGTTTTTGGCAATATGTGCACCACAAGCCAAGTGCCATCTAATCCCATTATACTGAAGAGATGGCATGTGTATGAATATGTTCATACATGTTCAACAACTCACACTTTAACAATCCGGATTAATAAATAGCAGGACAGGTAAGAGGAAAAATATGTATTTTTGATTATGGGGTGGACTGTCCCTTTAAAGAAGTCAGCCAGAGGCAGCATTTTTCAACCATCTCGTGGGGCTAACCTTAAGTTCATTAACTCAGTAGCTACAGCAGTTAAGCAAGTTGTGATTTCACCAACAAAATTACCAATCGCCGGCCAAAATTTAGAAGTCTGTCTTTGTCCATCTCTGATGTGAAAGACCCATTGTTTCAAAGATAACTATGCATTTCTAGTAGTCAATCTACCATTGTTTTCTTTACATGCTAAGTAAGAATCGAAAGCAGGTGTAGCAATAGAAATTAATGGGGCATGGACTAAGTAAACAGTTGGGTATTTGCAATGATGGCAGGTGTGCAGATGACTTGATTTCCTTTCATTTACATTAATACAGTAATACTTTTTAAACTGGACCTAGTTGTAAATGTCAAAAGATATTCCATACAATCAAGATAACGTCTTGGTTTAAATGAATTCCATCAGTGCCAAGTGCAACTTGAATTGCTCTTGACATCACAAATATGATCATAATTGTTGTGATAGAGTCATCAGACCACTCAGTCATCGTCTTGGAAGGGACATTAGATACAATGACATCATGCACATTACTGAAAATACAAGGCAATATCCCCCATTGAGCAGGATAGATTGCTCGAGTGAGGAGACACTTCAGAGACTTTAACAGCTGTTTGGGAATTAATAATGCAGCAGCGAGATGGGCACTTTGAAGATTTGACAGGGATGGATGGAGATCAAACAACACCGCTGAATGATTGTCTTTCTCTGCCAAAATGTCAAGATTAAAACCCAAGGAAATTACCAGATTGATGTTGCAGGAGCAGCCACGGCCACATCTGAAATATTCAATAACACCCACATACTTACTTTCAAATATTTGGGGGGATTGCTGTCACATGCAAATTAAAATCACAGCAGAAACCAAACCTGTTTGGTAATCAAAAGCAAAAGTGGGTCAGAAAATTCAAAAATAAAATCATAATTGGGTTTTGGAGGACAATGAATCAATCCGCATGAAACAGTTGGATGTCTTAGAATAGAAAATGAGAGCAACCGAGCCACTGAAACACTGCATCTAAAATTTGTGTTGTGAATGAATGCAACCTTCTAACCCTACCTGAGGATTAAGAATCAATAGGCAGCGGGACAAGCCTTAACAAGATGGATATGTGCATTAACCAAAGTGGCGGTTGAAACATGAAAAGGCTCTTATTAACCAGACTTTATCTTTCTCCACATCAAACGTGCCAACATGAAGAGACATTTAGGTTTGTTATGATTTCCATTATCACATTACTGATATTTATACATGATACCACAGATGCGGCTGTGGGTTGTTAACGATCACATGAGACAGGTGAAGAGGTGTTGCACTAACAGGGGTCGGACTCGCTGTGTATCAGATGCTAAAAGCATTCGAGTAGTAAAAGGCTGAACTTGTTGCAAAAAGTCATGAAACTGTCCTATGGGATGTATGTATGACTAAACAACAAAATAGGGTTGTTGTTGAATATTTGTGTGTGTTTTCTGATCTGGTTATGTTTAAAGCCAACTGCTTGGTTAAGGTAAGGGAAAGGTCCCAGTCATGGTTAAAAGGAACCAACATGCACTGTGGTGTCAAAGTCAAACACTATCCACCACAACCTCCTGTGTAGCTGCAACACTCCTGCTGTGTCGCAGGGCATCATATAATTTAGCAAGTGCCAAATAACAGGTGTAGTACAAAGCTGACTCGTCATACACACAGAGGAAATTGTAAGGGTTTGACAAAAGTGCTTATTTCCTGTCCCTGAGGGTCAGGGTCATGGAAAACAATGGGTGCGAATGATCAGATGCGTGTCACATACAGCTGTTTTGTGTTGACCTTAAGCAATACTTCACCCACAAAATGACCATTTGTAAATTAGTTATGCTGTACTACCTTGAATTTGTGCAGGTGTATTTTCCTCCATGGAAAATGGCAGACATATTGATTTATTGATTCGCTGGGGGTCAATTTTAGCAGCAGCAAAACTATATCTAAACATCAGCTTACAAACTCGCTCAACTCATGCAGTATAATCTAAGTCACATGTGACCTGTCGTATGCTCAATGATTCCCAGAAACATGCATTTTTGCTAAAATACCTTAGTATTGGAGTCTAAAAGTAACACTTCACCCACAAAATTACAATGTGTCCATCAATTAGTCATGCCGTGGTACCTTGAATTCAAGGAGAAAACTTCAAACAGTTATAAATCTGAAACATTCAGCTGATTAATCAGTAAGTTATTTGACAAGGTTATTAAGAGAGAGAGTCACTCAGTGTGTTTTCCAGAAACACATAGTTCTTGGGATTCCCTGAGAGGGAGTTGACTGGCCACTGGGCAGCTCCCCCAAGAACTCCATACCTTCATACACTTAAATGTAGAGATCGACCAATAGTGGATTTTTATCGGCCGATATAATAATGATAGTTTGGAACTGGAAAAGGCCAATGGCTGATTATTGGGACAATAATTTGAGGTAAAATCAGCTGTTCCCCGGGACAAAGTAACATTCTATATCGCCAAAAAAATGTGGGGATAATTGTACGGTGAAAAATGAGATTGAAAGTTTGTCACGCATTCATGGATGGAGCGTAGTGAGTGCCAGTGGCTCGCTACTTAATTCCAGTGAAATTATACCAACCATGCTTGCTAGCAAAACAGAGAAAGCACATAATGTTACCACCAACCTTATTATGCCCCTAATAAACACATCAAGCCGTCCTACATGAGTTAACTTTAGTCTAAATCATGCCAGTTATCTAAAGCACACATTACCTTGTATTTACATGTGGGGTAGTCCATGCAAAAGCCTTATGGCCGTACCCACGTGACAAGTGGAGGTTGCTGCTATCAGCCACTATCGAAGCACTGTTCAGCCATTAACGATAGTTTATATAAAGTCCTGTCGGTGCCAATTAATTGGCCAAACCGATGAATCGGTCGACCTCTACTTATGTTACTCATGATTCCTCTTGTGCTGATAAAGTACCTCCTGTAAAATAGAGAGAGGAGCCTGAAAAATGGCATCCTGAGAACTATGATTGTTACTTCTTCATTGAGTCACAAAGAAGGAGGGTTCTAAGATTGATGCCGCTTTTTTTTTTTTTCAGTCTACATTCCGGTGTCCAATGGGTTATGATGACTGATTTCCACATCTCTAATGCTGGCAGAGTAGCAGGCTAGAGCGCATTCACTGACCCTAACTGAAACAGCTCTGTTAAGTTTGATACTAATTAGATCAGAGCAGCACAATTGACTTCTGCTCATGATTTCTACAGTTGCTGAGCAATGCATGTTTGCTATTGTGCTGTTCATATAGCACTGCTGCTCGGTAGGTGGAATTACCTTTGTGCCTTTGCATTTTAAAAGCCACGCCAAAGTTAATTTTGTATCAGTCAAATTACTCTTGACAGACATTAATGGGTTATCAGCGTATGGTAGAGTCGGTCACTCGTGTGAACAGAGGCAGGTTTTAAGGGTCGCATTGCTTTTCCAGATCCTGGAGCCACACACACATAAGTTTGTGTGTGCTAATATTACCCTCTTAGAATTTGGCACCAGCTTTATTTTTAGGTTTTGTTTCACATCAGGTACTGACATTGCTTTTTTCATTTATTTTTTTAGTTCACTTTACAAGTACAAACTGTTCACTCTCATGAATCAACTGTCCTCAGTGTGATGTCAAATCCCCGCTCCTCTTTTCTTGTTCCATACATCAGCCGACTGGAAAACACACGTCTTTAGATCTGTTCCCAGGTCTGCAGTAATGAGACTGCAGTAATGGATCTCCGGGGGCTGTTGACGCTGTTCGGCTGGTCTGCAAACAGCGGTCAGCCGTCACATCGTTACCGACACTGCTGGGCACGCATCATTAGCCAGTTTTTTCACACGGCTAAACACTCATTAGTGCCGACAAACACACACATATATACATGCAGTGATACAAACAGGCGCACACATGCCCATGGATAGACATGTAAATGCAAAACACACAGTGCTCATTGATTCCGGGGCGGTGAAATGTCAGAAGTGTCATTGCTGAAGTTACAGAGGAGCTCTGTGGAATAGTGATGTGCTGGAAATCATGATTGTGCCAAATTTAGCCCTTTGTGTGTGTGTGTGTGTGTGTGTGTGTGTGTGCATGTGTGTGTTCTTCCTTGTATTGAGCAAAGCCAAACAGAAGCAGTAAGACAGAACGAGAGAGAGGGACTCAAACAGTGTCAGCTGCCTCTGAAAAGACAGAAATTGATGAACAACTCGAGACTGACAGCAAGTAAAAGAAAGCGAAATGTAAAGGCATACGGTGGAAGGCAAAAAATAAACTCATTCGACTGTTCCTGCCAATTTTCAAGTGTTAAAAAGAATGAGTGGAGTTGTTTAAATACTGGCAGTGTGTCTAAGAGCTAATTTTATCACTGTAACAATACATTAACAAATGCTTTGTTGTAACCTCCAGGATTTGAATAGGCATACAGTATTACATCATAGTTCCTAGACCATTGTATGGAGAAAAAGTGTCTTTCGGATTTCTATGGTGGAAGGAGTAAAATGTTGGACCTTTTTCATGGCAGCATCTCCACCATCCATAATTGATGGCAAAATGTGTTATGTTTTGTTTGCCTGCTACGTGCTGCTGTGCTGGAGAGAAGCAGACAGTAGGGATGTGGACACACAGAGCAATGTTTGAACAACAATACCTGCTATTTGACTGCTTGTCAGTGTATTTGTCAGTAATCCTCTAAATTGCAGCTAACCAGTACCTTTTGCTCGTGCTTTTTACTGGCATAAAAGTGTGTGTGTGTGTGTGTGTGTGTGTGTGTGTGTGTGTGTGTGAGTGCAGTTGTGCGTAAAAGCTTTTGTCCTTCTCCTTGCCCTTTCCACCAATCAATTTGGAGCATTCGATCCATGGTGAGTAAAACGGCTGATAACTAGACAAAGCGATGAGGAAGCAGAAGAAAGAACGGACCAATAGATAGATGGAGAAAAAAAGCAGGAGCTCAGCCATGTGTAGTTTCCTTTGGTTTTTTCATTTCTTGACAAAAACATAGTTAAACATGGTATTTTTGCTGCGTGTGTGTGTGTGTATGTGTTCGCACTGCATGTGTGTGAGTAGCCTAAGTGACACTAAATGATAGTCTGATGTATTGATTGATTGACTAGGACCGTCCGTAGTTTGTGGATCCCGTTCTCTGACTTGTTTTTCTTTTCATTTCTTCCGTCTACTTTCTGCCTTGACTTTTTTCCCCTCATCATTCTAATTTAGCTTTTTAATTTGTTGCTGAGCTAGTGCTTAAAAGTATGACAAGGTTAACATGGTAGGTTGGTCTGTTGGCCTGGTGGTCATCCAACGCTTAAGTTGGATGTGAAGTTGGATGTGACAGTGGCTTTTAAGTTGCATTAAAAGCCATTGTCCAAAGCATAAGGTGAAAGGCTTGACCGGCTCTACTCTGCCTTACTCTGCCTCTGATTGTTCTTACCCTAACCCTTACCAATGTCACTCCTCTTGCCTGACCCTTACCAACCCAACCAACAAAAGCAACAAGGACTAGCCAGTAAGAGGAAGATTAGGGTGGGTCATTCCTTTGCCATCCTAGGAAAAAAAAAAAGTGTCCAGATACTCGTCCTTCAGCATGCTAACTGTAGCAAGGTTAAGCAAATGTAACCATGTTACTATGCACAGCAAGTAAACAGGCTAACTCTATCCAGACCACGTTATTATGGTTTCCACTGCTTTCCTTTGCAAGTCGCACTCTACCTGCTATGATTGACTAGAGCACAAGACATCGTCTGTCCAGTCACAGAAAACGAAGGTTCAAAGAGCAAGGGCTTGACATCCCTCCACCCAAAAAGGTCCATATTCATTCATTTATTTAATCATTTATCCTGTTAGGGGTCACTGGGGGCTGGAGCCTATCCCAGCTGACAATGGGCAAGAGGCAGGGTTCACCCTGGACAGGTCACCAGACGATCACAAGACTAACACACAGAGACAGACAATCATTCGCGCTCATATTCACACTCAAGGGCAATTTAGTGCCACCGATTAACCTGTCTTTGGACTGTGGGAGGAAGCCAGAGAACCTGGAAAGCCCATGCTGACATGGGGAGAACATGCAAACTCTGCACAGCTCCAAAGTCCACAGCTCCACATTAAAGTGAATGTGGACACTTGAGGAAAGCCAACAGAGAGCCCTCAACCATGGGCATAGACCTTGCCCACCTCCAGCCCTCTCTCTGGTTCCTTGGCTGAGGAACAGAGTGGAGCCTGGGTTAGTGGTGCCTGCTGGAGCTACACAGCTGACAGTCAAGCCAGAGCCTGCAGAGCGTGCTAGAAAACTAGAACTAGTTATCTGCACAACCCTGGATGTGGAGCCTCCAACATGCCTTCCATGCTTTGGCTCTCTTCTCAGCTGCTATGACTGCCTCTCCAGCCCCAGAGAGGCCTGGCAGACCTGGCAGAAAAAGCTTCAAGGCTGTGGTCAAAATCAGCATTATTCCATTACCTCATGTGAGGATGGACACCTGGCCAATCATAGTGCTTTAATGCTACAAGTCTTGCCAAGAAAGGCAATGGGATCCATAATATTAAATGTTAGCTAACGCACTGACAGTATTTTAGCATACTGTACTGATCGGCACATAACAAGAATCGTCTAAGAGCTTGATGCTAACATGGAATTTGGCTAACATAGCAAGCTAACATTCAACATGTTAGCATGTTAACAGGTTAACTAGCATGCTATAATTTAGCTAAAAGCCAATCTGAGGCTGCCAAAGTAGATTGCAGACAGATTAAAATTGAACAAAGTCTTACAACAAGAGCTTACCCTGATAAACTCAGTCATCTCAGTTCTCATTCATAACATTAATTTCAATGCCTCAGTATGGTATAGTGAAACATCTCACTCGTGCCACTCTAAGAACTAGGGTTACACAAATAACCTTAAGTTTAAGTTCGTCTGGCTGTAAATGAAGCTGTGTCATTTTTACCTTTACAAGAGGGGTAATGTTTTCAGTTTGGTTTGATTGTGTGTTGGTTTGGTTGTTTGTCAACAGGATTATGTTAAGACTACAGGCCTGGGTTTTATGAAACCTGGTGGAAAGGTGTAGCATGAACTAAAGAAGAACCCATTATGTTTTCGAGCGAATCTAAATTGTGGGGCAGATACAAAATAATTTTTCACTTTATTTACCATTGTGAGATAGGGCTTTTAGCCTTGGCAGAGATCTGCACTCTCCATGTTTCCTTCTAGTTTGTTTGTGTGTCCAACAATTTTGCTTTTTAGTGTGTAATGAGTCTTACAGCTACAAGGGTCTGCAATGTGGGTATGTACTTTCAGCGTACTTTCTGCTCTAACTTGTTCTCTTCTTTCCCCTTCTTTCCTTCTCTCCCTTCTGTCTCTTCCTATCCTCTTCTTCTTTTCATCCATCACTATGCTCTCTTAGCCAGAGGAGCTCACTAATGTTCTGGAGATCTGCAACATCGTCTTCACCAGCATGTTTTCCTTGGAGATGATCCTCAAACTCACTGCATTTGGCTCCTTCAGCTACTTGAGAAACCCCTACAATGTCTTTGATGGAATCATCGTCATCATAAGGTAATTACACAATATAAAATCCTAAATATACTTATTATAGGATATCTTGGCAGAGAGAGGGGAAATAAGAGAGGCGGCTTTTGGAGGGCAAAAATATTATGTTTCTGTGATACTGACTGCTGTAATTAAGTCAGATACTTTTTTGGTGTGCCAGACTGTTCTGGAAAGAGATCCTGCAGTTCAATTATTCATGCCATGCTTTGTCAAATTGTCATCTGCATTCTACGTGATTGAAATGTACCACCTGTATGTATTTGGATGCCAAAGCGTCAGACAGCAGCAAACAGGTTTTGTCTTTTGTTGTGTGCGCCTGGAGCTTCAGGTGAGTGGCTGTGCCTTTGATCTGCTGGCGTTTTTTTTTAAATTCATCTGGCTGAACGCCTTTGTCTGTGATCCCCATTATAACCTCGAGATCAAATACACATCAAAGCACCTAAAACTGAACAAGATCAAATGTGCAGCCCGTAACAGAAGATACATGTTGATTGAACATATCTACATCTGTCTTCTTATCTCTCGCTCCACTACCAATTTCCCTCTCTTCATCTATCTGAATGTACTCAGCTATTCATACGGAGCTGCTCTGTAAAAGTGGCCCCATTCAGTCTATGCCAATGCTGAGCTGATGCTATTTCGATGCCATTTTGGTGTGCTGAGTCGAGCCTTTGATAGACACCTTCATTAGAGGACAAATTTCTTTAAAGCCAGATTTTCCACCACAGGAAGTGGCTCTATGCTAATGATAAATACATACCTGAACTCAAAGGAAATGAATCAGCACTTCACATTTAACAGTGAGAGTTTTATATCACCAACTCTTGATTGTAGATTGCAGAGGAACCGAGATTTATACTTTAAGTTCATCAGGCAGCATTATTATATGCTCTCAAACCACAGATTATTTTATCGTCAACCAGTAGGGCCACAACTGAAACAGTTTTCCTTATATTTTCTGATGCTGAACTTTGCCTTTCTTAAACTTTAATAAGAACCCAGGAACACTCTTTTTTCAGCCATTTGGGCTGTTGCTGCTCAGGCTACCCACTTCTTTTGAATTTAATTAATGTTACCACCTGCTGTCAAGAAATGTAAAGCTGGCTTACTGTGAACAGATGACATCTGGGATCGCAGCCCGGTATCCTAGGAATGACATTCATATTAGATGAATCCTCACCTCCCAATCCATGCATTGCATCCAGTGCCAACATTTAGTGCCAATGCATGAAACACTGAGTATTATGAATCAAGGCGGATTGTAAGGATGTGAAGGTCAGGATGGTGGATGGGCACGGAGCTGACTCACGCAGGAGTCTGCCCTGGCCCATCACATACATTGAATTACCATTCACTTTTTTCCATTTCCATTTCTTTCAAAACCATAATCATAATCTTTTTCTAACCTTAACCAATCCTGTCTATTTTTTCATTTATTAAAAGCACTGTCATTCCCTTTCCCAACACTTGGTAGGATTGGTTGAAAGTATTTCTTAAAAAAGTGGCATTTGATGTAAAAAACAACAAAAAACAATCACTGTACTTGATTCAGGGCTTCAGAAATGACCAATATAGAGATGGGAATCATGACATCTGGCATTTAGAAGCAAAATTAAAACATTTTCCTTAGCTGAACCCCTGTCACTATGGTGTTGTATCGCTTGCATTTATCGGATCACAAATAAGACAAGAACTAGCTCGCTAACCTCCCCTTTGCCTTGCTCCCTCCTGCTGTGGACTGCTTCTTTGGGCAGCAGCTCAAGAGACGGACATTAGGTTGGTGGCTGTACCCGCTCAAATCCAGTCAGTGCAAATCCCCCTTTGCTTGGTGTCACAGCGAGCTAGTGGCTGGCAGCAGTGCTGGGTTTAACCTGTGGTATGGCAGCAAAAGGCAGTTTTGCATTCCGGTGGGGAGGCAGAGCTGTCGGTTCCCAGTAGCTTGGGTTTGTACTGGTTGGATTCGAGATGCTTCAGCTGCTGACTGAAGACCCGTTTCTGGAACTGTCCTCTCAGTGATCTGGTCTGTAGTGGCGGGAAGAGAGGAGGAGGGCACACTTGAAGCCATGGGCCTTTAGCCCTGGTTAGCAGAAGGCTAAATTATGAGCAACATTCTCTCTCAATCTCTGAAATGCTTCGATGATATTAACATGTGTTTTATTGTGTTTAGTGTCAGACTCTTTTTAGACTCTCTTTTTGATAAGTCAGCCTTCTTTTTTTGGGTTGCTTCACACCGTGGCAGTTATTGTCAATGCTGGAATAGCAACTTTCTCTGCAGCATTCTCCACCATTACATCAGACTTTCACCAAAGTTCCATGCGTGCATAATTGCATTTGTTTCACAAAAACTATCTGTGATTGTCCAAAGTCTCCTGTCATGGGCTAGCATTTCTAAAGTCTGAAAACAGCACCAAGAGAAGATTCAGAAGTCAGACCACTTGAATTACAATATCTTCAAAGTTTATTATGGTGTTTCTGCCCAATAACGCCAAAGTTAAACTGCCTATCTCATCTTTTATATTTTAATTTGTCATAATCTAACAGCCTCTCTCTTAATCTTAGCTGTCTATGTGATCTGTGTTTGTCTTCTCAGTGTGTGTGAGATCATCGGCCAGTCCGATGGCGGTTTGTCTGTGCTGAGGACCTTCAGACTGCTGAGGGTGCTGAAGCTAGTGAGGTTCATGCCAGCTTTGAGGAGACAGCTGGTGGTCCTCATGAAGACCATGGACAATGTGGCCACCTTCTGCATGCTGCTGATGCTCTTTATCTTTATCTTCAGGTGAGGTGATAGACATACCTTCTGTATATAGATACTATTTCTGTTTGTGTTCGTCAAAATGCCTGTTATAGATTACAAGACAACCTGTCCATGCTTCTCCTGCTCCTCATTACCTGACAACTGTACCAAGGCACGGAATCCTTTTCTTTCAAATAGTGATTTTTTGTTTGTTTTCTTTTGTTTCGTCTCCTCAGTGCGTTGGCTAAGAGAGACATTGTTTCATCCTCTGCTTTTATGTGTTCGTTTGTGCCAGTTTCTGTCTCTTCTAAAGTCCTGCTCACCTGCTTAAGAGCTGACACTGAAGCGCAGAGGGTCACAGTGCTCCGCTGCTGCTATTAACCCTGGGTGAAATGTAACGAGCACACACTTGGAGATCTGGTTAGAATTTAACAAGCAGACACTTAAAGAACTGGAGCAACATAACAAGCAGACATTTGTAGATGCTCAAGCACTGACACAGCAGCCCCTCTAAAGGCTTAAAAGGTCTTTCAGTGGATGATCAATGGCTGCGGTGCTCGCCATCTTTGTTTCCCTCCCTCTCAGCTTCGCTTTCCACTTCAGCCAGTTTGTTTAATTCTGCTTTCTAAGGTGATGTGGGAAGAAAATGACCCTGAGGAAATCAAAATACACACACAAGAATGATTTTCCTGTGTGTTCAGGCACAAACATGCACAAACAGGATCAAGCTGTAAGTGCAAGCATGTGTTTTGCTACATCATGACAGGGTCAGTGTCAGTTTAACTCCATCTTAATTGCCTGGTTGAAAAGACAACTTTTGGAAACAATATCCACAACAATGCTGTCCTCAGGTGCTGGTTTCTTTGGGCATGATTCACAAGAACTACTTCTAATGGTTTTCACAGTTTGGTACTAGACAAAGCAGGCTCTTGGGTTCCCTGCAAGGAGTTATTGTCTATATCTATAACAATTGTGTGCAATTAAGCACACACTAAAGGGCCACTTCCATTACTATTAAGTGTTTAGTATAGTACTTAACAGTAAGAACAAGGCCATTGGAGTAGATGACATTTTATGTAACCAGGCTTTAGGGTACAGTCACATTCAAATATTCACATTCATCCTCATTACCCGAGCCAAGGAAGTGTTTGGCTGCAGCCAGAGCACAAAAACAATTGATAACAAACAGAACTGCATATAAGAGGCAGCATTTATAAAATAACAAGCAGCAGAGACAGAGAAAAGCCATAACAACCCAAAGCTCTTAAAAGTAAGCCGGACATAAATCATGCTTCAAAAAATCTAAAAAAGATCCACTTTTAAATATAATTTAGGTACATCAGATCATTTATTTTTAGAGTGTATGGTATGTTGATATTATCAGAAGCTCTGCTGTTGTGTTGCAGTATCCTGGGGATGCACATCTTTGGCTGTAAGTTCAGTCTCAAGACAGAGACCGGTGACACCGTGCCTGACAGGAAGAACTTTGACTCCCTGCTCTGGGCTATTGTCACTGTTTTCCAGGTAATCAGCAAAACACTGTTCGGATAAGCATGCGCAAAACACACTCACATACATCTCTACATATTTGCTCCACTTTCAGTTGACATGTTTGCTATTTTTGCAGATGACTTGCATGTATTTCTGAAGATATGATATATTTCTGCACACATTTGCATAGATAAGTTTACCTGTAAATCAAGTCATCTAACTTCCATTCTCTGAACCTATCGGCTGTATTCGGCGTCTGACTTCCGGCAGACGGCGATACAGCCTCTGGGGGCAGACCCCCGATTTTTTGGCATTCCGGTTTGATTTGGGCGGAGGAGGCGAATTTCCGCTTCCGACTTCCGTTTATATATAGGTAAATATGCTGAACCATTGCGATGGATTCAGAGTTTGCAGTGACGCCAATTATGTTCTGCCTCGTTAGTTCACCGCACAGACCGTTTAACCTGGCAACAACTGCAGCCGGCTCAAACATGATTGGTCAATATCACGTGGACTACAAACAGCCTACAACCGGAAACCAGGGCTCTTCCGCTCTTCTTTCGTAGGCAAGATTTCCGGGGTTTGCCTACAGACTCTACATTCACTGAATGTAGAGTCTGTATATAGAGACTATCTAACATCCTAATGCTGTACAAGATTGCGTATTGCTTATAAATACATTTTTAAGTTTCCTAAATCATATTTTTAGGCATGTTTAATGCTAATATCCCAATCTTTAACAATCTATGTGCAACAAATGTTTTAAAGATTACAAGTCTATGTTACATTTTCTGTAAACTTTAATATGTTGTATTTGAATCCATATTTAATTAAACTGTTTAAGTAGTCTACTTGTGTCCTCTTAACACCTTGTATGTGTGTTTATCCCTGTAATTATCCCAGATTCTGACTCAGGAGGACTGGAATGCGGTTTTGTACAATGGTATGGCAGCCACTTCACCACTTGCTGCTCTTTACTTCGTGGCCCTGATGACATTTGGAAACTACGTCCTCTTCAACCTGCTGGTGGCCATCTTGGTTGAAGGCTTTCAGGCAGAGGTAAGGGAACTCATTGCAAATTACTGGCTTCAATTTGCAGGATGTGAGCTTGTTTCTGTCGTAAATTGATGTCTGCATTTGAATTGAGTTGTTGATGATCAGGGTGCCGGGGCCAGGTTTGTTGATCTTATTTATTACCAACCTTTTGAAAATGTTAATTAAGTTCAGCCTGTATCAGGAGAGGTGAAATATTTAAAATGATCACTGACATGTATTGCCCTTTAACAGCAACCAAAGAATTGCAGCAATTTAACAAGCTCACAGTAACTCAATAATTCACTCCAGAGTGCCAAATTTGTAATACTGTGAAAATGAGTCTTTGTTTAACACTTGTAAAGTGACGGATTAGCTCTTACTGATCTCTAAAAACAGATGTTTGCAGACATATACAGAACCTGTAGCCAAGGGGACAAGATTCTGGTATCCAGAGTGTGCTGGCTTCAGTTTGTAGTCTGAGTACAGCAGCAGGTAAACAGTCCCTGTGGAGAGCAAAAAGAGGCCTAACGCATCTGCCGAATTGCAATCTATTAGATAGTAGCAGATTGTCAAATGAACTTTTCAGCTGTCATCCATCCACTATAGCTTTTTTTTGGCTTTTTAAAAAGTTATTCCACATTCATATGCAGATATCTGTTTACAGAGATTAGCCAAAATGACTGGTGCACAGAAGAGGAAGTCTTGGGCAAGGTGGGGCAATGCCAGGTCCCCCAAAATATTGGGTTCTGCACCCAGAGGCTTGTTGTCATCAGAACGATAACTGATGGATTCTGAGATAGGCTCTTACTTCACAATTATCCAATAACTTTTTCCAAAGAAGTACCAGATTTCCCATCAGAGTTCCCAGGTGTCCTTGAAATGTTGAATTTTTGTGAATTTAAGAGAAAAAATCAAGGCATTGGAAGTTTTTGAAAAAGGACATTAATAGACATGGGTCTTTGAAAGTGCTTGAATTTATATATTTTGTGTAACAATATAAATTGATTTTCTTTTAATATCGTCTGCCATCACTGTAACGCACTATTACTATTGGGAAGTGTTTACACATTCAAGCCTCTTTTTGATTGCTGTCCGTGAGCTTCTGTAAAGCCTGTAAGGTCTCATTATAAAAATGCTCACTGTTGTGACAATAATTCACCTTGACCCATGTCTCAGATTATGAGTCCTTGAATTTGAGGGAATTGGATTTGGATAGTCTCTTAAAAGTCCTTCAAAATAAGTTTAAGAAAGTGTAGAAACCCTGAATATTTAGACATTAATTATTTATCAAAACATGGCCTGCCAATCTATTAAAGTAAACTTTCAAACTTTGACATCTCTTCTATATTTATCTTGTCTCCATCCATGCATTCTGTGCATGGAGTCATCCCCTATGGGCAGCTGACGTCTATCCATCTGTTTGTGTTTCTCAAAGACTTTAACCTTTTGCAGTGACCTTTACAGCTAAAATAAGCCCAGCTCTTGTGCCTGGCATATCTTCATTATCAAAGTACTCATCAGATTGACATGCATAGAGTTACTGCTACTACTAGAGTGAAAATACATTGCATACCAAGTTTAGGCATGTATTAACTATGCTATGAGCCTGTGGATACTCTATCAGGGGTGAAAACTGAGCAAAGACAGCCTAGTTTTTCAAAGGGTTTAAAATCTGTTTTATACAGTAGAAATGATAATTACAGTATTGGTCAAAATTATTTATCTGAGGCTGTACCAGCAGTCAAAGCATAATAATGGTGTATTCAACACAACAGTGTAATTTCCAAAGCAATTCATCTCAGCGGAAAACACTGGAAAATGATTCTGTCAATCTGCCATCAACTGTCAAACTCGCAGATGTATCATTGGAAAATTGTAGTGCGGTTGAGTAATCCAGTTGACTTTTCCTACACGGATCAAAGGATTACAATATTCATGGCCCGTGTGTGTTGAAGGGGAAACACTGACACAAATCACAAGGCTTTTGATTGATCTTTCTGAAATGCCAAAACAAAATACAGTCATCAGTCTTCCACTGTCTGCCTTTCATTGTCTCTCTCTGCTTCTCTCGCTGAAGGTCTTTCCCCCCTGGCTCTTTCACTTTCCAATGCTCATCTATTACTGCCATACACTAGGTATTATTAAGCCAATTTACTCCAGATTTTCTCATTGTGGAGATCAAATAGGAATTCCCATTGGTCCTAACCAAACCACCGGGGTTACTTTCGGGCAGTAGTGTGTTAGTTGTTTGAGGGTTTTTCCTAGATCTAATCTTAAGACACAACACAGATCTGAGCCACCCTGATAACCTCAAATATGTTAGAGAGCAGAGTCCGTGGCTTTGACTGGTGTCACACAGGAGATTTAAGGTCCTGAAACAAAATCTGTGAAATCTGTTACAGTGCCCCCTCATAGCATGAACCCTGAGTAATTCCCTGTCTCTTTTTTCTCTTCCTCTCCTCGGTCTACCCCTCGCTCCTCTTTTTGTCTCCAGGGTGACGCCAATCGTTCTTATTCGGATGACGACCACTCCTCCTTTGATGAGAGCGAGAAACACGACTCCATAAAGTTGTCTGGTGAGCTGATGGCATGTTTTCATCTCACTCTTACAGTTTATTTTATTTGAGGTTTATTGGTTAGTAGTTCGAGTTAAAACAACTGACCCATCTAGTGTAGGTTGTGACATAATGTCTCTAAAATCATAATTATATCCCATAACCAAGCTGAAATACAGCAAGAGTTTTTCTCCCAACATGAAATATGAATATGTTAGCCTGGAATCTGCGAGCTCATGTTTTATTTGCTCTGGCAGATGTTTCCAATCTCCCTTCTGTTCAGACAGATTTATAGCCAGCGTGGCCTGGGTTGGGTCAGTCACAACTGTTCTAATATGTCCGACTCTGATTGGTTGCAATTGAGTCCAGTCTGCTCTGTCCAACTCAGTGCACCACACTCACGAAACTCAGGTTAAACTGTCAAACGAGGCAGTGCTGATTGAATGTGAATCAAGATTCTGTTACTGCATTGCATGTTTTCTGCCTCAGATGTTTTCAGAAACACAATTGAGGGTAAACTGTAATTTCAGAATTGAAAGTTTGTGCGGCCACAATTTTTTTCCGGCTTGAAAATGAACCAAATATCACCCCAACTTGCATTTATCACCCAGCGCTTGTTTCATATTTCGTTGCTCTGATTGGTTGTAGGTCACGTTCTGCTGCTCTAGTGTATCCACTTGCATTCAGAGGCATTTGGGTCTGTGCCCACTGATGCTGCCCTGTGGAAATA
The DNA here is from genome assembly GCF_006386435.1 of Epinephelus moara. NCBI lineage: Eukaryota > Metazoa > Chordata > Actinopteri > Perciformes > Serranidae > Epinephelus > Epinephelus moara. Next base: position 6,972,413 of record NC_065510.1, on the reverse strand, counting down.
GAAAATGAACTGAAACATTCCAGAATACTTCACATTTGTGATTTAGCTTGGTGACGCAAGGCTATAAATGTCACGACAATTTTTAATCTCACTTAACAACCAAGTCAAATTTTTTATTTATATTGTCCAATGTTACAAATCACAAATTTGCCTCAAGAGGTTTAACAATTCGTACAGTATACAACACCAGTTTCCTTAAGGCCCAGACACACCAAACCAACTTCAAAGAATTAGTAGCTATGAAAGCTGACTGTTGCGTCACCTCACCTCTCCAGACCTTGGCCACAAAGTTGCACATGAACACACCAGAAAGACTACAGCCAATGGCCAACCAGCTCATACGTTCTGCGCCCATGTGAGAGGAAATAACTCTTCTACCAGCAGTCAGTGGCAATCTGTATTTATCACTCAAAAAGGTAAACCAGAAGATTGTCTTGATGCTAGTTAGCCAGTTAGAACATTAACAACACAATTCCATGTTAAAAGAACAGACCATATTTATCGTATGCCAGTGAAGAACAACGCGAACCATCAGGAAACATTTCTGTTAAAGAGCTCAGTGGCTAGAGAAAAATAATCTAACCTTATGTAACATATTTGTTTTGGTCTTACTCCCTCTTGACTTTAGCTGTTTTGTTTACTTTCCTCACTTCCGTTTCACTTCTTGTGTGCTGAGCTCAACTGCCAATCGATTTCATTAACTGTTGGGTTTCGCTGTCTCTGACGCCAATTCAACATGCTGAATTGGCTTAGAAACAGCCAATGGGGGCAGACGAGGGTCATCGGTGCAGGACACACTGCACAGACTATGATGATGGATGCTCACCAGTGGCCCAATACTGACCAATGGCTGACCGTTGACTTGGTGTGTCGGGGCCTTTTGACCCTTGAACTGGATAAGAAAACCCCCCAACAACAGAGCAACAGAGGAGGGATTCCTCTCCCTGGGCAGAAGCAATTAGGGCTGCAACTAACTAACAATGACTTTCATTATCAAATAATCTGTCAGTTATTTTCTTGATTAATCAATAAGTTGTTTGGTCTACAAAATATGAGAAAATGGTGAAAAAATGTCAATCAGTGTTTCCCAAAGCCATAAAAGACAAATGTCTTGTTTTGTCCACAACCCAAATGCCTTCAGTTTACTGTCACAGAGGAAGTATTCACGTTTAAGAAGCTGGGATCAGAAAATTGATGTTTTTATTAAAACGTTACTCAGCACATTTAATCGATTAACAAATTAGTTGGTAACTAATTAAGTAGTTGACAACTAATAGATTAATTGTTGCAGCTCTACATGCAGTAGATGTCATGTGTGCAGAATAACCAACATGTCTGAATTATAGTATGGACAATCTGGATGCTAAATTTATGCATGGATATATGGATCCAGGAAAGTGTCAAGCAGCTTTCAGGTGTTGCCAAATGTCTATGTTACTTAGTACAATTAAAATCAGGGTTTGCAAAAGTGTAGGATTTTTAAACCAAATCCTTTGTTTCTGTAAGTTGTGCCCATAAGTTTGACTCGCCACTACTACCAATATTGAAATCCCAGACTTTCCCATTTATGTCAAAACTGAACAACATACCCAACAATCTGTTGCATCTCACATTTAAGCCTGTAGTCTCTGTTTCCAAGCGAGGCTTATTCATGTGTTCAACCCAAAAAACCAAAAGTAAGACAGAACTACGCGCCAAAGGCTTACAAAAACTCAGAGAATAGCCAGCAGTCTTGAAATATGAATGAGCTCTATCTTTATCCAGAACTCACAATGAACCTGTTCCAGCCTTCCTCAACAGACCCAGTAAACAATCTAGTTCAGAGAGGATTAAACATAAGTTCAGAGACTGGGGGAATCACTTCTATACAGGATGAGTGGGCTACTGCTGCAGAGGAGATGTGATCTCTGCAGTGCAGTGTAAGCAAAAAATGAAACCCTGCAGTCTGTTCTGATATCGAAGGAAATACAACAAGGTGTCTGTCCACTTACACAGCTCAGAGGTATTACCTTTGGTTCTTTGGCTTTTCCTTTTTTGAGTGGGCAGTGAGTTGTCATTCTCATTCTCTCTCTACATTTTAAAAAGTCTTTTTTATCTCTCTTTTGTCTCAAGAAGCTTAAGAAGTGAGCCAAGGGTCATATTCTACTTGTGTATTTCCACTTGAGGAGTATCTTCAGCTGTGGAGCGGATTTCGGCGTTATCATCCCAACCACTTCAAGGAATTTTATTTCTTGAGAAATTCATAAGACTGAACAGAAAGCAAAACCAGAAGTTAGTGCCTCAGAAAAAGCTATCTTTGTAGATTTCTACGTTTGTATTTTTCAGCTGAGAGGAGCTTTTAAAGACCAGACTGAAAAGCGCTTTTAAACTCAAAACTAATCTAATGGCTGTCTTTAAGTTTCTATAGTTGCAATGCCCAAATTTACTCAGACTTCCTAACCTCCATAACCTGCTGTCTTCTTTCTCAATTTATGAAAGCCTTACTGTGTTATTGCTACAATGGCTCTCTACATCTAAAACCCAGAGCAGACTTTAACCCATTGCCTGGGGGTAGTTAAATGTCATTCTGAATAATATGGGAAATTACTAGGTAAAGTAAAGTTAGATGGCACAGCTTGATGGAGAGTAGTTGAGGCAAAAAAAAAAAACAGAGCACAAAAGAGTTGTAATCTTATGACAGCATCAAAGGAATGAATTAAAATTGTGGATTGATGATGCCTTACAGTGTAAAAGCATATGAGAATTCATAATTCTTTCGATAGACACCACATGGGAACGTTGGATAGATGGCACAAATAAACAAAATGACTCTTTTACTTTCTCTCTTTGTTGAAATACCTCTAGACCCAAGGATCTGCACACTGACACCCAATGGCCACCTGGAGCTGGGGGCTCTTTCAGGGCCCAGGGGATCCTACTCCTCAGAGAGGCGGAGTTTCACCATGGAGTCCAGAAAGAGCAGTGTGATGAGTCTGGGCAAGAGCAGCCTGGAGAGACGCTCCCTTTCTCTGGTACTCAGTCATACTCTTCTGCACTGACATGCACATTAGCAGTTGTAACAGTCAACATGAAGTTCGGGATGGTTTTTGGGGCATGGGATTTTTGTGTGGCTTATGTTACTATCCAAAACATGTTCATAAAAAATAATATTCAACAATGAGGTAAAGGACCATTCTGATGTCAGCCTGTTCACAACAAATGATGTGTATACTTTGCACCACTGCCAACCATTTTCCAAGCATTCAACACTTTAAGAACTATTTTCAGCTTTTAAGGGAGATAAATTAGTTTTCCTCCTTTCCACAAAGTATAAGTTTTAGTTGATTTGAGTCTGATATGAAAATCTCTTTGCACAGATTACACTGGCATGGCATGGATAATCCTTCACAGTGAACGTTTAGTTTTATTGTATTTTATACAATGTTAGGTGAGAGCATGACTTGCAATAAATTCATTAGGTTTGCTGAAGTATCAAACTCAGACAAAACAAACAAAAGAAAACATGGATATTGTGAAACTGGTATGTGAATACTGTGGCTTCTGAATTAAAAACTTTACTATTTCAGACTTGTAAGTTTCCCCTTTGCATTTGATCACACCCAACAGCAGCTCTAGCATTTAACTATAATAAAACTTGTAATATAAACATAAAAATAACTAAACAGGAACATTTATGGTTTGCCTGTTGTACTGCTGATAATTACCAGTTTCTGCATGTAATGGGGAAAAATGCATTGATCATTCTAAAAAGCCGCAGCATGCTTTGGAAAACCACTCTTAGTTTCAACCAAAGGTTCCAGTTTCGGGCAAACCTTCAACTTCATGGTAAAACGCACGTGGTGCACTATAAAAAGACATAAATCAATTGAAAAGTATTGCATTTTACAGCACATATACAATAAGCATGGCAGATTAGCACAAGAGAAAATTAACAGATTTTGCCAGACCAGTGCAAAACAACTTTGTCCCCATACATAAAAATTTTCTCAAGTCAAAGGCTAACAGGAGATCATTGTCAACGCCAGAGGGTGTTGTAGAAGGAAATTCCTAAAAGAGGAACAATGGTGGAACATGGAAGAAACGCTTTTATTTTGTCATTGATGATCCAAATATTTCAGCTACGGTACAGCTAGCTGGGTCTTCCTTATTAAGATAATATATTATTCATATCCTGCAGTCAGCATACAAACATATTCACTATATGTCATAGTCTGTATTAAATAATGGACATAGCCACCATTGGTTTGTGAACATCCATTTCAAATCTTCAGATGGAGATAACTTTAATGCTAGCTGCTGGCTTGATTAGCACAATACATTTACAATTATGGTTAACTGTGTTAACGCTAATGCTAATTTTCCCTAGGAAAATAACAGGTTTGAAAAAAAGACAAATATCCAACTCCTTAGAGCAGTGGTTCCCAACTGGTCCAGCCACGGGGTGAAGATTTCTACTTAGTCACTGGTTCAAGGTCCACACAGTTTAATATATTCAGCGTCATACTTGTACTTGAGTTTGGCCATGTTGTCCAGCTAGTTTGCTGTCTCTGTCTAAGAGCTACCCGTTTGTCACTCACTCTACAGCAGGAAGCAGTACTTCAAAATAAAAGATTTTTGCCCATAATTCAAAGTACTATAAAATAAAAATGTAATGTGTTTTTTACAAACTTGACACTTTAGCAAGCCACTTGCGATCCATTCAGGATGGACCACAACTCGCCAGTTGGGAACCACTGCCTTAGAGGGTGTTTACGTCCAACTAAATGCTCAAAAAGATTTTTTAGATGTCTAAAATGTTCCAATTAACTTTTAATGAACTGAAAACACACTGAATAGTAACAGCTACAGATACACTTTAAATCTGGGGTTACGCCATGGTTACATTACCTAACTAATGATGTTGCCGTGGTAGCAGCTTGTCAACATATGATACCTACCTGTCACTCAAAGCAACCACACCCATAATTTTGCGTAACTTTAAGACTTAATAAAATTTAAATGGGTGAGTTATATCAAGTTATATTAAAATTCATACTAGGCTATAAACATGTTTATTTCTGCTGTGAAATTGGGGGTCTATGTGGGGTAACTCACTCTTGGAGTCAGCCTCATGAGGACATAAGAGGAACTGCAGTTTTTTTTCAGCCCTGATAGTTCCTGCTTGGTATATGCAAAGATTCTAAATCACATGAACACAGTAGGAATGCATCAGTGCTGAACCGACTGAACCCAAACCCTGGGAGGGAGAAATTGAAACAGTTCTGCAGGGTTTGGCTCAGCATCCAGTTGCCATGAAAATGTGTATTAATTGTCTGTGTCCCTCCTCTATTTAATCACAGACAAAGTGAGAGAAGTAGAGAGAAAGAGAACATCAGGGAGAGGTAGAGAGGGTACAATAGAACAGAGAGATGGTGATGCAGTGACAGAAAGATAGAGGGGAGGGAAAACTGGAGAGATGATAAGCTGTCGTTTAGCAATGCTCTCACCTCAGAGGTTATAATGTTAAACACAGTGGGTGTGCAACATCCACTTCACTGTGAAGACTCCTCTTCCTTCACAACACTCCAAGGTAATTGATATCAGAAGGCACATGTTACATCACTTGGAACAAAAGTACAGAAATAATAAGCAGTCAACAAAGTTCTTTCATGATTTGTGCTGAAGTTTTGCTGCAGTTTTATCAGCAACTCTGATGGCGTTTGGCCCTCTTTGATGAAATCACACTCGGAGCTATGAATCAGTTCCATCTGTTTGTTGGGCGGTTTGTTTGTTTCACTGTCTTATACAGTATATTAGACACTGTTGATTGGACTCAAATGAAACTCGGGGCGAATGATGCATTGCCATATTGTGTGGCAGCACAATCAAAATTCCATCAGTGTAATGGGTGTGCGGCTTAGTTAGGGGTATTTGTCCATGTGTCTGATGACATCTGGATGATGATGATGATGCATAAAGACCTGGGATTAAAAGAACAAAGTGGCATTAAAGATTTATTTTTTAACAAGAAAAAATATTTGAAATGAACTACAAGTCACAAAAACAAGTCAACATGATGTAAAAAGTTAATTGGATATTCTTCTATTTTTTTGGGACTTACAGTATATGCATTTGTAACATTAGTATAAATTAGGGCATTAACAGAAAAGTTGATGTGTCGACGTCAGTGGCACAAGTCGTGTCGACTTGGGAGGGAGGAGTCGACAAGTTGTGTGTTTTTTCCCTCTCTCTCTCTGTGTGTGCTTGTGTACGGAATGCAATCGCTGCCTCTGATTGGCTTACGCTGATACTTTATCCTTGACTTAATCAATAGTCATAGTCACTTCATAAAAAGGGCGGTAACGTTACTTGGTGCGTAGAGGGGAAATTAACACAAGACCACAACAAGACAAGTGCGTAGAGGGGAAATTAACACAAGACCACAACAAGACAAGTGACATGGCTGCAGAGAACGTAGAAGGTGATAGGCCTGAGAAAACGCCTGAACATATTCGGGCAGAACGTACGCGGAACGGACTCCGCGGAGGTCCGCGCAGACTCAAAGCCCTGTGCGCGCAAAGCTCAGATTTTACGACCGCGCGGAGTCAGCACACCAGTGACTGCTCGGCATGTATTTTTCACATCGCGGGGATTTTTCACCGACATTTTTACAGGAAACTACAACGCGGAGTCCGCTCCACTAATAGTACACCTGAGTATGTTCAGGCCTTGAGAGTGACAGACACACATCACATGTGTGGAGATACTTCACTTTCCTCCACCGTGNATTTTTCACATCGCGGGGATTTTTCACCGACATTTTTACAGGAAACTACAACGCGGAAGTGCGCTCGACTATAAAAGCTCTGTGGACATTCCTCGCGGAGTCCGCTCCACTAATAGTACACCTGAGTATGTTCGGGCCTCGAGAGTGACAGACACACATCACATGTGTGGAGATACTTCACTTTCCTCTGCCGTGTCAATGTGATGACGTCATCAAATGACTTGTCGACTCGACTTAGACTTTATTGACAGATAAGTCGACCTGAAAAAAATCAAAGTCGTTAATGCCCTAGTATAAATATACAATATATTTTGTGACCTAAGACATATTAGAGGGTGCAGCTCCAACTAGAAAACAATGTTTTGATGCATTGGATGTGCATATTAAGTGTTAACACATTAATAATCCTCCAGGACTGTAACATGCTCATGTTTAACCCAAACAATGTGTCATGAGACTGCAGATGGTTCAGATCGAGGCCGTAAATGGACCGAGACCACGTCTTCAAGAAGGTCTTATGTTGTGCCTGTAGTCTATCAGGCCTTTGTTATTGCAATGACAAAAAGATGGTGAGATGATGGTGAGGAAAAAGACTCCGCTGATACAGGCTTGTTTCGGATAAAAAAGAACTTTATTTTAGCAAGCCAGGATATCAGTTTCAGATTTGTGCAGCAATCTGGGAGAAATTCAGCCAGTCTTCGAAACTCTCTCTCGTCTGTCCCCTCAAACGCCACAACATCCTCATCCATATTCATCATATTAGCTCATTTCTGATAGCATAATGAGATATAAAGCCATCCTCCTAACCAAAGGTGGTCATTCCCTTCTCCAGTTTCAGAAGGTTCTTTGTCCGTGCAAAACAGACTGATGTATACATTCCTTTAGTTTCCCCAAGAAGGGTTCTGGATGTAAATTCTACATGCATAAACACAACATGACAGTGGCACCTTACTGCTCCTCGGCAAGCCACCCGTGAGTCTATACATCATGAGGCTCAAACCCTTCAAGATGTTCCTTACGAGAAACAATGCAGTTAGCCTTCGTGTATGTGCTGTGCAATTACCCTATATGTACAGTATGTATCCTGTGGATGACCCCTTGTATCTGGGCAGACTCATGGATTCCTGTTTGCATCTGTAGAGCTGTAGGCCCCACAGCACAGTTAGAATGATGGATTCATCCTTACAGTCAAAAACAACGGGAGTCTGGGTGGACAGCAGTCTCTAAAGGCATCCAAAAAATAATCAGCATTAATGTACATCTGATGAGCAGACACCTCACGCACCCGAGTGTGATTGCTGTGTTCATACCTGCCCAGACGAACCGCACTTCGGTGGCAAATATCTTAAGTTTGATATTTGGTTTATTGGTCAAAAGACCAATACAGAAACACTCAGGATGGCAACACGTGCCATTCAGTCACTTCACTTATCTTTAAAAGAATACTTCAGCACCCCCAAATGACCATTCGTTTGTCAAATACTAACCCTGTGTTACGTTGAATTCATGAAGAAAACTTTTCTCGTGTGTCTCCATGGTGAATGAAGAATCCAAAAACTGAAAGAATTCCCGATGAACTGATGAAAGGGGTTTAACAACAGCAAAATGATATCAAAACGTCTATTTACAAACTCTCACACAACTCCTGCAGTCTAATTTAAGTCTCATTTGTCCGGTTATGTGCTCAGTACTTCCCAAACAGGTAGTCCTTTCCAACGGGGAGTTGAACGGAAAGTGAAACTTATCTATGCTGCTTTCAAAGCCAAACTTTGTTGACAAAATCAGTCATTTTAGCTCACTGAACATGAGAGCTGCTGGCCTACTAATACCATTATTGGTAGTTTGTTTGCATTATTGTGTGACTTTGATAAACCTAAACTAACAATTTAAAACTCCAAATTCACAAAACAACACAAACTAACTGAATGATTGAGCCAGCCGTAGAGCAGCCCCCATGTTCAGTGAGGTAAAATTGCTGATTTTGTCTACAAAATTTGGCTTTGAAAAGAGCAAAGATAAAATTAACTTTCTGTCAGAAAGGGCTGTCTGTTAGGGAAGTACTGAGCATAGGAATGGACAAATGAGACTTGAATTATACTGCCTGAGTTTGCTGTTGCTAAAGGTGTTCAGCTATGGTTTCCAGGAATTTTCTCAGATTTTGGATTCTTCTTCTGGAGGCACACAAGAAAAGCAAAGTTTTCTTCATAGATTTATCTTAACATGGGTTGAGTAATTAATATACAAATGATCATTTTCTGGGTATTCTTTAATGACCAAATGATCCAGACTGGGGACATTTTTTTTTCAGTACAGTAGTTAGCCTCAGTTCAGTGTGAGCAGTAGACAGAAATCCATAGAATATATAGCACAATAAGCAGAATTCACTGACTGGAAAAAAAAGCAATTTCCTCACTAACACATTGCATTGATGCAAAGCTGTACAGTATATCTTGAGAAAAATAGTTTGTTTGATGTGATGACAATTTGATTTGATAAAGTCATTGACATTCAGTTACATTTTCTGGGACAAAAAAGTCATAGCGGTTTCAGTGTGTTTGGCAGCAAAGAAAGAGCCTGACTACACAATATACAGTAGATTAGTACCAGCTTTTGATGGTGCTTTATGCTATATAGTGTGGAACAAATTGTCTTGACAGTAATACACACAAAATACACACAAACACACACTCAATGTTCCTCTTGAGTGATCCGCAGTGCAGCTCTGTGTGGACTGAGGAGTTATTTAACAGCTAGCGTGCACGCTTCACTACAGTCTCTATAGAGACGGATGCATAGAGTCCCTGCTTCATGGCATCGACTCATGCTTGGACTGGTGACATGTACGTTACCAAGGGTAAAACACATAATTAGGTCTATCACAGTTAGAGGATTAGACATGCGGAAACAAACAGAACTGGTTATGTTCCTCTAAGTGGAACTGGCACTTAAGGGTTTGCATATTAAACTTGATGCCAGCCTGCTGAGTGCACTGCAATTTCATTTGAAAAGCCCAGTTGATATTCCATTTGTTCTGCCATTTACTCATGTAATTATTTATTAATAAAATATTAACCTACAGTAGCAGGCGTGCTTTTTTCCACTTATCTCTATAGGCGCCTATATACTGATGCTGCCCAGTACATCCACTCCTTCACTGGCATCCACTAAGCAGCTCCTCTGTAGCAGGTGGGAGATGATTGCTTAAGAGCATTTGGCTAACAAGTAAAGGAGAATTCACCTTTGATGGGTTTAAAGACAAGCAGTAATCTCTCGGAGTGAGTTACACAGCAAAAAATCATTTAGAGTGAAGCATGCATTGAAATACATCCAATCCCACATGCATTGAAATGAATACATTAACACCATGGAAGAGTATATTCACAATAGATCCAGGTAATAAGAAATGTTTCTGGGGTTCCTTTACTGCAACCATGACATACTATATTCAGATTACAGCTGCAAACATGTTTTAAAAGTTTAACTTCATTTTTATTCATTAAGGACAATGCACATTAAAGAATAGTCCTATATTTTCTTTAGTTTGGGCATCATTTATATTGGTTATGATAACTTTGTACTCAATAAGTTAATCGCCAGGATCTGGGGATATGGTGATATTGTTAAAATAACATCTGTCAGGGCAAAAAACACTTTAGCCAAATAACCTACATACTTTATATAAATCACTCTGTTTGGAAATAACATTCAAAGTGAGTGTGCCCGAAATTTTTGTAGTAATCACTCATGGCAATGTAAAAGTGTGCTTGCACAACTATGATCAGTATAGTCAAAGCTGAACCAGGAAGTTGAACTCATATTACTTTTCACCCTCATGATTTGGTCAGTCAAGAACTTTATTTCCAACCTGTCTGATGGTCTGACCCTTCGTGTCTCTTACCTTATCAGACTTCTTAACATTGTGGCCGTTCATCCATTCATTCATTATCCATAACCGCTTATCCTGTTAGGGGTCACGGGTGTGCTGGAGCCTATCCCAGCTGACATGGGGTGACTGGTGGGCTACACACTGGACTGGTTGTCAGACTATCACAGGGCTGACACATAGAGACAAACAACCATTCACACTCACATTCACACCTACGGACAATTTAGAGTCACCAATTAACCTGCATGTCTTTGGACTGTGGGAGGAAGCTGGAGTACCTGGAGGAAACCCACACTGACACGGGGAGAACATGCAAACTCTGCACAGAAAGGCTCCCCCACCCTGGGGTGCGAGCCCCCCAGCCCGGGTTTGAACCAGGAGGCAGCAGTGTTAACCACTGCACCACTGTGCTGCCATTGCGGCTGTGACCTCAAGAATCATAGCTAACACTACAACAGTATACACACTGTAAGATACTAACATTATCTAGCATCATTTTGACTAAAGCAGCACGGCTTGAAAACATGTCATTTCTGGAACGTGCTGATTGCTTGGACCCCAGTTTTGCTTTTTTTTTTTTTTTTTTATCTTTCTCAAGAACCACTCATGCAAACAACTTCACACTCCACTTCCTTAGGTCCTGAAGGCTAGTTCACATTACACCATTTTCACCCTGATTTTGTGTCACGTAATCTTTTGTGTGTTCATACCTGGTGACGTGCGTTTCTGTCAGCGGGAGTCTCGCCAACTGTGTTACGACCTGTGTGTGCACACCACAAGATTTCTCCACCGAGCCCTTGCTGACAGAGCCCCAGATAACGCGGTGACGTCACCAAACTACGTTTTTTAACTTGGAGACGACACATCGTAAAGGCATGGATATTCTTCCCAGTGTTGAATTAGATCTGTCTCCAGGGCCTGGGTCCAAACACAACGCACTCCCTGTGATCCTGTTAACACCGCCATTGTTTTTGTTGCTTGCCAGCTTGTCAGTGTTGCCAGATCTTGGGAGAGAAACAAGCAACCAGGGCTATGGAAATAAGCCCAAAAGAAGCGACTATCATGCGTTTAAATAACTTATTAGACGGATATATATAGAGAAAGGTGACGTTTAGAGAGCAAGCCCAAATAAGCAACTCCACTTTAGAAACAAGCCCAAAGTCGCGGCTAATCAGCGGACCTGGCAACCCTGCGGCTTGTCCTCCTCACATTTCTTCCGTCCTCCTGCGTGCTGACGTGGGACGTATCCCGCCTCTCATTGGCTGATGCTCTTTGTCAGTCGTGTCAGCCTTCTCCAGTTTTCTAGCATACGAGATATCCAGTCCCAGTCACAGACCAGGGGGCGACTTGCTCGTAGGCTTATTCACACATGAGGACTCGTCGTGGCAGACTATCTGCCGACTCACCTCCGACCCAAGGTGGCTCTCAAGATCCTCTGTGACGTCAAAATCGTGGTGAAAATTGTGTAATGTGAACTAGGCTTGAGCAATACACCTGCCATGACATGGTTTCACACCCTTACAATACGAGGGTTTATAGTAGTGTAACAGCTGGAAAAACAAGTATTTATTTCAAACATTACATCACTGATGCTTGAAATGTTTGAGTTTAATATACCATCTCTGGTCTCTCTTCATTTGTACATGAATGTACTGTCGCGACCAAGCTGTACCAAGCATTTCATTCAGCAGAGTAACAGTTTCTAGATATCCCCTCTCAATACACTACACAGTGTGTACATATCACACTACTTCAGATCAATGTGTCATAGATCTCAAGAGCTAACACTCGCCACTTCACTTCCTTGGGTCCTCAGCAATGCACCTTTGAAGTGTGAAGTTGATCAGATGAATGATTGTCGAGAAATTCCAAGGACATACACCAACATACGTACATAGAGACAGATAGAGACTCCTTCCATTGTAGTTAGATGCTAATATACCTATATATGTACAGGTTGATGTTGAAGGAAAACATGAAACAAAATCTAAAGGAAAATGACATTAAAGCACATACAGTAAGATAAAGATTAAAATCAGCCCTATACAAGCCAGTTTACATCTTCTTCTTGGCACTTCCACATACACGATTAGAGCGCACATCCACTGGGAAATGTTGGGCTCCTTTTGTTTCAACTGTTTTTGATTGAAATATTGTGATATATTCATGTAGGCCTTGTTTACTGCCCAGTCTCACTGCTTTGCTTTGGTCTTTGACACTTGGCTTGATTTGTTTTTTTCTGTACACAAACTGATGATTATTACGATGAACTGCTGTTTGTTTGTTCTAGCGTCATGGTCGCAGTCCCAACTACCACAACTGGGGGCGCCCTCTCCCTCCACACTCAGCTTGGAGCCGCAGGTAGACAATTAGATTGACTCTCTGCAATTGATTTCAGTTATTGCCTTAATGAATTCTTAATACTTTCATTAAGCCTTAATTACCTGCATGGAACCCTTCTTGTTGTTTTATGCTCCTATTAGCTTCATGACTAAACTCTTAATATACATGAAATGTTGATTACTTTTTACTTATACTTTAAAGCTTGTTCATGGATATTAAATATTTCATAACTGTACTTCCTATCTGCTCTGCAGGTCTAGCTCAAACAGTCTAGGTCGGAGGAGCTACGGGTTTGGTGGGGCTCCTCTGGTGGGAGGCAGCCTCCGCGTGCACAGCACCCGTTCCCCCTACTCCTACACCTATGCCGCCGAGCAGGAGTCCCTTCTCTCCCATCCACCCCACTCCCATCACGGTCTACCCCCTCATCATCCGCCTCCGCCCCCGCTGTTCCTCTCCAGACACTCTTTTGCCAGAAGGGATCGGCGGGCTCTGTCCCTGGAGCTTCCAGAGCTGCTTCGGGCAGGTGGACAGCCCCCGGGCCTGCCCCCTTTCCACCCGGATCATGGGAGGAGGACTGGGTCTGGGGCAGGGGCAGGGGGATCCATCACTGGAGGGTCTGGGGCTGGTAGTTTAGGAGTGGACCACCGGGATTGTAACGGCAAGGCACCGGGTCCCCACACGCAGCTCATGACTGAGGTTTTTCCTCAAGTCAATGCACGCAAGGACAGAGCAGACCTGGATGAAGAGACAGATTATGTGAGTGGCACAGATCTACTTTAGTGGCTCTTCCTTTAAACACCAGGTTTACTCAATAAAGACGAAATGCCATAAAAGCCACAAATAAATGAAAAATCATCACCTTTTAAGATGTTTCCACTTTAATCTGTCAATGCTATAGCAACGAGGTGCTAAACTAGATACTTTAGATTTAAGAGAGATGCTATAATGGCAGTTTATGTGGCAAAAGGAGAGAGGAGCTCAGGGATGCTGCTGTAGTGCATGAATGGGGAATTCTTTATTGGTTCTCAAAACCAGATAATACTAAAAACCAAAACAAAACATAAATCACAATCATTGTGGGAACTGTTGTGAAAATGAGGCAGCAGTAGTGGTTTATCTAACCTCTGTGGTGACTTTGGAGTCACTTTATGAAATTTCAAAGCACGGCAGAAATCAAATTCAATCATTTTAATAGCATTTACGTTATGGATAGAATGGGGATCAAATAAAGGGTTATCTGAAGGAAAGATAAATATTATACTGTATATACTGTAGTACATAGTGAGTGTTGACACTCTTAGCAAAACATCTGATAGCGCTCATACCAAGAGCTAATAATGCACTAATGAGCTAAAAGCGGAAATTCTTCTTCACTCTATTCCTCTTTCTCTTCTTCCTTTTCCAGAGTTTGTGTTTCCGTATCCAGAAGATGATGGAGGTGTACAAGCCAGACTGGTGTGAAACTAGAGAGGAGTGGTCCGTGTACCTGTTCTCCCCTCAGAACAAGTGAGTGAACGTTTTCAGCTCTGATCCGCCCTTATTTATGGGGCTATACCAAATATCTTTTTTTACATTCAAAGCTTCTATTGAGTTTTTTTGAATGAAGCTTTGAATGTTGTCTGTCTTTATATTTTCTGACGTCACCACCCTAAAAAAATAATAATGATAGAAAAGCCTCAAGTAACATCCTCTGTATTTGAGAAAACAGATTCTTTGGGTTAAATGAGTTAGTCCTTTTAAATTTAATGAACTGTATTGTCATCATTATAGCTGGTATTTATGCAAACAGACGGGACTAAGACAATAATGGTATTATCACACTGACATTTGCCATTTATTTAATGGAGATAGAAAACACCTGGACCTCGTAATCCGTTCACAACTTAAGTTTCTTGCTGTCAATCAATCAAACAAGTCATCAACTTAAAAAAGAACACTGCTTCATTGCCAGGCCACTAGTGGTGGTCTGTAGGCTAGAGTTAGCGACCTGTGCTCCCACCCTGCCAGTCTGCACTGATATTAGAGGAGCACTAACAAGTACAGCAACTTTGCTGCTGGACTTAAGTTCAATTTCAGGCATCATCTGCTATCAAAGTGGGGAATAAGATATGGAAATATGTCCAAATGTGGAACTGCCTTGCACATATCAGCAATTACAATGTAGCTAGCTAGTTAGCTACTGAGAACATATTACCAGTGACTTTTATTGTCATGATTGTTATCATAATTTTAAATTGTTGGTGAAGATTCTTAGTCATCCAGATCATGGTAATCCTAAGTGCTATATCGTAGGCAACTGGACTTACTTGTGTCTCTTGAAGATGTTTCGCCTCTCATCCAAGAAGCTTCTTCAGTTCAACCCTCACATGGTGGCTAAGTGGGTCAACGACTCACATTGTGACCTTACCGACTCTGAAACTAAGACCTCACGTGACCCCTACGACTCTGCAAGGGTTCCCACCCACACAGGGTTTATAGCCTGCAACTTCGCACCAGTCATTTAGAACTGAAGAAGCTTCTTGGATGAGAGGCGAAACGTCTTCAAGAAACGCAAGCAAGTCCAGTTGCCTACAATATTAGCACTTACGGACATAATTTTAAATCTTTATTAACAAAGAAAATGCATTTGTGGGTTTCTTTTATTGCTTGCGTGGCCATCTTGTCGATTCATTGAATTGACACATAAAGAAAGAAAACCATTCATGCTCACATTCACTCCTATAGGCAATATAGAGTCACAAATTAACCTAATCTGCATGTCTTCAGAGAAAACCCACGCTGACACTGGTTGAACATACAAACTCGACACAGCACTATCAGCACTATCACAGCACAGAGGGGCTCCTCATCCTATGGGGGACCCCAGGGTGGGATCTGAACGCCCCACCAGGAACCCTCTTGCTGTGAGGTGACAATGCTAACCACAGCACTATCTTGTCACTCATATTGTTATGATTTCTCATAACACTTCATTTGAAGTGTGCCTCTGAAAAAACTCTGTTTGGAGGGCCATGTCGCCCTAACACTTCACCCTACCCCCCTATCCCAACAAACCTCGGGACACCCTATCCCTAGACGTGACCACGCAAAACAGAGGGGTAAGGGCCAAGCGGGCAAGAGATGTAGTTGTTGAAATTGCGCCTTAGAATTATTATTCATTATTTGGCACAGCCCTACTTGTTTAGTCGGGACTGATAGTTAAAGAGGTGCTGAGGCTTTCTGTCCACCATACACTCACATGGACCATTGTGATTCTCCTCTTCAATATCTCCAGCCTCATGGAAAGTCTTTCCAATAAACAAGTGAGATGTAAAACCCATTGACCTTTATTTAAAGCCACGGTCCACTTGATATTGGTCAGTGGGAATTGATCTGAACCAAAAATGTATAACAAAGTTTAACCTTTTAGTGAGAAAACAAAGCGGGAAGCATCTCTCTGGATGTGTCAGTACGTGTGATAGTTTGCTTTGGCAAAGTGTTTCTTCCAAGCCTGTTTGTTCAGCACTAAAGCGCAGACAAACCAAGTGTGGAGAGATGAGTCGACAAGCAAGACCAATGGCCCTGAAAACAAATGTTAGCAAGCGTTACCCGCTCTGTCCTGATACCATGGGAGAACAGCAAGCTGCATAGTCAAACCATTTGTCTGTTCACACAGAGAAAACTGCTGTCTTCTGGTTTCACAAATGACTTGTTAAAGTGATGTTGCTGTGTGATTCCTCCAAACCATTTTTTGGTCTGTAGACAGTGTTATTGACTCTGGGCTCCGAGTTGTTTGTGTCTGTGTGTTCGTCTGTGTTTGTCTGTGTTCTTACGTTTTGTTCCAGCCTTCAGTGCATCGCTGGTGGAAAGGCCCCTGAAAGCAACATGAAAGAAAAATCACTCAGTCATCCACTCGCTCACTCACCCGATTCCCTGCGTGCTGATAGCCACTTAAGGGAAGCCAGGCCCCAGGGCTGTGTTTTGGCATCCTGGCAGGTGCCATCTGTCAAGCAAGGGCTGTGTGTGTTGGCGGTGTGTGTACTCGCGTTAGGCCATATCTCTGGTAGTGTCATGTTGCGTGTTTGCGGATAAGTTTGCATATGTGCATGTGGGAATGTGTGAGCATATGTGCGCCTTGTGAATGCCTCAGTGTAGTGTATATCAGTGTGTATAAGCATATGTGTGTGTTTACTCTAATAAGTGCACCTAAGCAGAATTAAAGCAGACAAACAAACAAAAGGATAAACAAGCCAACAACAGAAGTTGTGTCTCAGGTGGGATAAGTGCCTACACCAGCAATGCTGCTGCTTGCGATCGATATCAGGGGACAGGGGTCGCCAGATCTGAATCGATAGTTAAAGGCGACAGGGTTGCCAGGTCTGAAGGAAAAGTAGTCAGATTAGCACATTGATTCTCTCACCCAGAGAGCAGGTGCAGCAGTAGGTGTATTCTGCTCCCTTTATAGCTGGCAGATGAGATGAGATGTGTGAGGGCTTCACTCAAGGCTTACTGCCTTTACTGGCTCTGGAGCTGACGATTTGTCAACAACACTGCAGGTGTCTAAAGATATTAAAGTCTATCCAGAGATAGTCCCTACACCAGTGCTGCTTATCACAGGATGCAGACGTGTGTCTGTGCCTTCTGAGTTCCACCATGAAGTATTTTCCACTCAGAACTTTTTGGTTTCATTTGAATACTTGTTGGATGCCAGAGGAAAATTTTCAACATTTCTTAACTTACAGAAATCTTGAGAAAAGTCTAGAAAAAAACATAAATTAATATTCACCAATATCTTCCTAAGGTGTTTTTGTTCTCAGAAAGGTCCAAGAAGAGTCCACATCAGGTCCATTACATGTTCTTAAGAAGGTGGAAATTGAACTATTCATACTTTTCTTTAAGTTATTAATAACTCAATTAGAATGCTTACTTGTCACTTTTTGGCCCGCTCGCCGAAGCTGCCCGTGATATTTTCTGGCATGACCAATCGCTAATATATTATATGGCATGAGTCCCACTAACATAACTGGTGTGACTTGAAGTGTTAGTGTAGTGTTTATTTTAATAGCCCATGATTCTAAAATAGTATTGTAGTTTAATTCCCATAATACTATAAAACTGTAGATTTGAAGAAACCACACTAACTAATGATGCTACACAAACGTGTCAACACAAAATGTACGTAAATGTGTCGTTGACTGTGTGTAGATTCTGTCCTTACAAGAACGAATCCCAAATAAGAAAACAATACTGAAAGAAAAAAACTGCAAATGTCTAACAAGCTTGGCTACTGAGAATTTAATAATTGATCTGCTGATTATTCTCTTGATTAAATTGATTTGGTGTCTAGGTCGTAGGTGGTCTATAAAATGTAAAAAAAGAAATGGTAAAACAAAAGTTGATCAGTTTTTCCCAAAGGCTGAGACAATGTCCTCAAATATCTTGATTTGTCCAAAACCCAAAGACTGTCCAAAGATATTCAGTTAACTTTCAGAGAGTGGTAAAATATAAGAACATGAATCACAGAATTCTGGCTTTTCCTTTCTGGAAATTTCAATCAGTTGATTGATTATCCAATTATCCATCCATTTTCTAACCGCTTATCCTTTTGAGGGTCGTGGGGGGGCTGGAGCCTATCCCAGCTGACATTGGGCAAGAGGAGGGGTACACCCTGGACAGATCACCAGACTATCACAGGGCTGACACATAGAGACAGACAACCATTCACACCTACGGAGAATTAAGAGTCACAAATTAACCTGCATGTCTTTGGACTGTGGGAGGAAGCTGGAGCACCTGGAGGAAACCCATGCTGACACGGGGAGAACATGCAAACTCCACACAGAAGGGCTCCCACAGCCGGGATCGAACCAGGAACCCTCTTGCTGTGAGGCGACAGTGCTAACCACCACACCACCGTGCCGCCCCCGATTATCCAATTAGTTGGTGATTAATTCAACATTGGACAACTAATTGATTCATCTCTGTAGCNTGTGAATGTGAGTGTGAATGGTTGTCTGTCTCTATGTGTCAGCCCTGTGATAGTCTGGTGACCTGTCCAGGGTGTACCCCGCCTCTCACCCAATGTCAGCTGGGATAGGCTCCAGCCCCCCTGCGGCCCCAAACAGGATAAGTGGTTACAGAAATTAATGAAACTGAATGAGTGAATGGCCATGTGAGACAACACTAAAAGGATTATAGTCTCAAAAATGTTGACTAAGCGTGATTCCTTTCACTCATAAGAATGTATTGTTGTGCATCTTAAAGGTATACTATGCAGGATTGTTGGTGACTGTGCTTGCATGCTCCCTCGTGAAAGTGAAAGTAAATGCCAACCCCAGAGTCTGTCATTTGGCGTTTTGCCTCGCTATATTTGCGCTTTTTCAGCGTTCCATCTCTAACACCAGGTCACTACCTTTTTATAAAGGTATGTAAAGATTTTATTAATTCTAGTGGGTCATTAATGATGATTCTGTATGAGTCTATGCACACTGTAGTATCTCCTAAAAGAAACAGCCTTAAGTTTTCTCGGAGCAGGATGGAAAAATCTTCAGCTGAACATATATCCTCATAAACAACTCTTAAACAACTCCTGCATTCTCCGCATATCACTCTCTTTCCTCTACCCTCTCTGTTTCTCTCCTGTCAGGTTCAGACTGCTCTGCCAGTCCATTATCGCCCATAAGCTCTTTGACTACGTGGTTCTGGCCTTCATCTTTCTCAACTGCATCACAGTGGCTCTGGAGAGGCCCAAGATAATGCAAGGCAGTCTGGTAAGAGCCGCGTTTCTCCGTATCCCTTATCATCAAACAATCAACCATGCAATGCTGAGTGCTAAGTGATGTAACTGATAGAAGCCAACATTGTATTATCCTCTTACTGTCTGCATATCTGAGATGAGACTCTTGGCATATAGGCTGCAAATCCTCAGAGCCTGTTCTTCCCATTATTTCTATATACATATGGAGGGTTTTTTTTAATCGACAAATTCTTCTTTTCTACCAAATAATTTTGACCTCTTTTCTGCCTCTTTCAATTTGATATTATAACAGGCTCCATAATTATAATTCTGGTTGTAATGATGACCAGTTTCTAAAGTATTCTGTTTCTTGTAAACAAGCTGTTGCTCCTTTCGAAAAAAAAAAATAAAAATCCCACAAATGATTTATAAACAAGCAATTATTTTGATTAATAAGAGCTACTTCAAAACGCCGCCTTGCCTTCATTGCTCCAAGCTCTCACTGAGATCTGGCATCAAGCCACTTCCCAGCAATCAGGCAGCACCAAAATTATTGAATGACAGGCACTTTTCAAAGCAAGTCATCTGAAGCGTTCAAATGAAAGCAACTCTTTCAAATTTGGCATTTAATTTGCAAACAAGATCTAATTCTAATTTAATAGCAAAAACACTCACGAACGAAGTCTCATATCTCGCTTTGAAGCTTCTGCTGCAGTCAATCTTTCTTCCCGAGCTGCCACGTCTTATTGTCTCGTTTAATTCTTCTCCTCCTTGTGCAGTCCTTCTTCACGCTCTCTTTGTCTTCCCTCCTTTTGTTACAGGAAAGGCTGTTTCTCACCATTTCCAACTACATCTTTACTGCCATCTTTGTTGCGGAGATGACTGTCAAGGTAATATGTCCTTTCTTCTGTTCCTCCGTTCAACTTTCTTTACTTTCTTCAGTGTTCTCTCATCACGCCTCTCCATTGTTCTTTTCTCTTTCTCCTCCTGTCCTGACCTTGTATCTCACCCCCTTCTCTTCTCAGTTATCTGCTCTCTCCCTCACATCTCCATCCTTCTACTAGTATTGTCTCTTGTCTTTCTTCTGTTCATCATTTGTCTCCACTCTTCCTGTCCTTTTTTATCCTCTTATGTTTTCATCTCCTCCTCTTGCTCCTGTCCACGTCCTCATTTCATATCTGGTTTGCTCCTCTCACACCCTTTATCTCTTCATTTTTTTCCCTTTCATCTTCTCCTCTTCTTCTTCCATATCTCCGGCTGTTATTCTCGCCTTCCATCCTTTTTCCTCCCTTCCTCTCTCTCCGTGTCTTTTTTCTTGACAACTCTGCAACTTACAGTTTAATCAGTTGCACATGTCCCATTAGCGATGGGCAGCTAGATAATGAAGTTAATTAGAAGGCTATCGCTCCTCAGCTGGCCTTTAGCTACTCCTGGACTTCCCATCGATAAACACATGCACACACAAACACACACTCACACTCTTGTTAATCCACTAATCTGCTTTCCAGAAGACTGGGAATCATCCATTATTAAGGGCCTTGTGTCTCCAGGCATTTTCCGTATCGGTAGAAACCCTATAGTGATTTATTTATGACCAGGAATAATGAAGATATGTGTGCTACAATGATATGTAGATCATCTCTGCACTGTGGTGGTGCAGAGTTCACATGTGCACATATATGCATCTGGCCCCTGGTTGAACTTGGGTTTGTTATTTATTCTCTTACGTATCTCCATCTCCCTCATTGCATCTTTATTTACCTCCATTCCTTGGATCAGTCTTCCGATCACTCATATGTTCATTTGCTGTATCTTCTTTGTGCCGCTCATTTAAGGAACTCCATATTCAGTTCTGTATCTGTCTGCTCTTTTGTCCCTCAGTTTGTAATTGAATCAGGCAAGCTCCATTGTTATCTGTGCCCTGCTTCATTTGCACACTCAGATGTGGTTGCAGCACTCTCCTGCAGCTCATTTTCTTATCTCAAATAATATATCAGTGGCTGTGTCGTGCTCCACTCAAAGGTGTGACTCTTGCAGCTCCTCAATAATGAAGCATTTGTCCTGTCATTGAACTGTCACAAAATCAGGGGACTAATCTTCCACTTGTATTTGTACATGAGCTTTATCTCAGCTGTAGTATTGTAGTGTTGTCAGGACTCCACACACTCACACTTGCACACTCATTTGTCCTAATGTACTTGTGACAGCATTTATTTTCTAAATCATAACACAGTTATTAACTTTGGCAAGACGGCTGAAAGGACCTAATTTAGGAATAATATCCTCAGTGAGACAGTGCAGGGCTGATGAGGAAAGAGCAAGAAAAACATTTATTCCCATAGCTAGTCGAGTTTCAGCCCGGCCGCTAGAAGTAAATGTTGGCATTCTAGGTGTCTGCAAACCACGGTTACTTTACATTTGTAGGTTTCATACATACAGCATCATATATACGATTCTAAATTAAAGTAGTTCAGATTTTGTACATGTATATGAGGGAGGGGGAGAAGGAGGCGAGGATGGTAGATGGTGTGACACCAGGCGAGATGGCTGCCAAGCTGCAGACCACTGTTCAACACCAACAATCAACTATGCAGGTTGTTTTCTTAGCGAGCCATGGCAGCAGTTCCAGCACCATTTATGCCACCAAAACCAGGTATTTTAAGCCCAAATAGGATCTTTCCAAAACCATAACTATGTGGGGGTTTTTTTGTGCTTAAACATAGCGGCATGTAAACCACAGTGTTGTTGAAACTGACAATCATTTAGTTGCAATTTATCTGCTACATAATAATGTGTAAATGTTACATATCCGTGGTTTGTAAAAATAAAAATACAATGCCAACATTTATTCTGGTTATTGTGTTGCAGTTTGTTTGTATAACCCAGTATCACATAGACTTTGTCAATAAATGTTGCAGTCAGCCAAAGACAATCACGGTTGACAGAAGTTCTACCTACTCTTTAAGCTATCATATGATCAATGAAGAAACATTTTGTGTATTAATTGTTCAACTTTGGGTAGAACAATGTGCTCATCACTGTCTAAGGGACAAGGAACAAGACAAATACCACAAAGACCAGCTGTCACATCCTGCATGTACAAGTGCTAAAAAACAGCAATGGGATAGAAAAAATACTGCTGGTCACATAGACCAGTGGGTCTGCATCCTCTTTTCATCCAGAGCAAGGGCCAGAGCAAGTACTCGTACCTTGTGCCGACATTTTTACTTCCTTGGATATTCCTTAGCAGCCAGGTGCAACCAAAGTATCTCAGCTCGAAAAACACTGCATCCCCAAAGCATGTTTTCAGAGGAGCACTTGGCATTTAGTCTGCCATTCGACCAACCCACCAGAAGGTGTCAGCCCCAGTGACAATAAGGCCCAAAACATTTATAGTTCCTGAGCAAGCCCAAGCCAGATCTTAATCTGTACATCCTACCCTTGTTGTTAAAGGTTCTGTATGCAGAGAATGAAGTCACGCTATTACACTGATAACGTGGTGGTGTCATTATGAAAGCGTAGTGCCAACCCTCCAGTTTCCCCCAGTTAACTCTTTTAGCACTGTTGCCATTGTGTATAGCACTGTTTCTGGAGTTAGCACCGTTAGCTGCCAGCTGCAGGCTCAGCCACCTCCATGTTGAGAACCATTGAGGCGTCTGGGGCGGCAGTAGCTCAGTCCAAAGGGACTCCGGTTGGGAACCAGAGGGTCGCCTGTTCAAGTCCCCGTCCGGACCAAAATATGGAGCGTGGACTGGTAGCTGGAGAGGGGGTGAGGGAGCTCCTCTGTGCATAGTTTGCATGTTCTCCCCATGTCAGTGTGGGTTTCCTCCAGGTGCTCCAGCTTCCTCCCACAGTCCAAAGACATGCAGGTTAATTTGTGACTCTAAATTGTCCGTACGTGTGAATATAAGTGTGAATGGTTTTCTCTCTCTATGTGTCAGCCCTGTGATAGTCTGGCAACCTGTCCAGGGTGTACCCCGCCTCTCACCCAATGTCAGCTGGGATAGGCTCCAGCCCCCCTGCAACCGGTTATGGAAAGTGAATGACTGAAATGCATAAATATTTAAGCCATGGTCATACGTTACCTCAGTACTGCTATAAAAGTCGCACATGTCCTGGAACTGCATGAACTGTTCCAGCCTGCCAGCACATCATCTGTCATCCATTAACCTACATTTTCCTTGATATGTTTTACAGCTTACACCTCTAACTTTAAACCAGTCTTTGGAGACATCTGTAAGTTCACAATAAATCAGTCATTTTTAGAGCTTTGCGTTAATGGCCATAATGACTACTACAGCCATATCACCATGATTTCTCTAAGGTTTTCAGATGAAGGATTTTTCCTTATTCCTCAATTAATTTTTAAAACTGGAGTATCCTTTAGATTACTCTCACAGCTTCCATACAATTTTAAACATATTCCTGATCTCCTGACATTGGGAATATGAGATAAGTACCCTATGGTACCCTATACGTCATCTGCACACAATTCACATGTGAGCTGTGCGCTTAGGAACATTTCCGAGTGGAAAAAACGTAATTGCACTCCATATAAATGCATTTCTCAGTGTGGTTCAACAATGTCAGACATTTTCTTTGCACAAAGCAGTAATTAAGAATCTGTGGACACTTGAGGTAATGATCTCCTGCAGTGCTCTTTTATTCTCTCATATTTTTTCTCTATTTTGTTCTCACTGTATCTTACCCTCCTTCCAGTTCCCATCCTCCTTCTCTCTCCTTCGCTGCTTGTTGCTGTTAATCTGCTGTTGCAGGCTGGTCAGTCTGATCTCTCTCTGAGGAGCACTAATTAAACAGAGTTTCCTCTCTGAGACACACTTCATCACTGTTTTCATTTCCTCTCCACACACACACCAATACACTGGTACATGAGCGGTAGTGATCAGTGTAAACAGTGTTACCTGCACAGTGAGTTTGACCTTCAACATCACACTCTAATTAGAAACAGGGAGGGAAGTGTAGATGTGTCTCTCTCTGTTGCACCCTCCCTCTGTCTTTCTCTTTTTCTCACATACACACACGCACACGTTTAAACAAGCGCTGATGTACACATGAACTCGTACGCACTTATTCACAGTTGACTCGTTCTTGTCACACTGTGTCTTTTGCCTGCTAAAGCTGATCAGACCGTTACGAGGTCTAAGCAGGGCTGACAAAATGCGTTTCATACAAGCATTTTAGCAGCCGTTCTGTGTTGTCACTACTGTCTGTGCTTACGCTATCATCATGCCTAATTTAAAGTTACAATATATAACATGCTGTGGTGTCAGCTCTACGTTTTCTCGTGGTCCATCTCTTACCTCAGCGTAGTCACTCAGCTCTGAGGTCGTCATATTACAGCAGCATGAGGCCAAGGCAAAACTTGCAAAAACTTTAACAGCTTTGAATGTGTGAAGCTCGGTCGTCAGCAGAAAATGATGTTTCCAGCATCAACGTGTCATGCTTTTTCCTTTCTTTTAAAACCGCCTCACAACACTTACTGAGGAGCTTAGTGACACGAGCTGAAAGAAACAGTCAAAAGGGAGTTTTAGATCTTGCTTTTTGGCTTTGAGATGCACTACTGAGCAGCTTTTTCGAGACGTGTCCAGAATTAAGACTCTCCATGTCTCTATTTTCCAAGTATGAGCACAATGAATGCCATTTGCTAAAGTGCTTCCAAAGGCTTCACAGCTTGTGTTAGCTGGTCAGAACGGCTCCATTAAGACTCCTGATTTGTTTTTTTATTGCAAGCAGCGAACTAATGTCAGTACTCGAAGTCTTGCAAGGAAAAATGAATGACTCATGTTCTTCTTTACTTCTTTAACTTAGTACCTTTGAGAGCTAAGTTTCCAAACTATTCATCTGGAGCTGCATGGTGTTGTGTTGAAAAATTCTATGGTTGCACTGGGTAGCTGATCATAGGAGGAGGGATGATGCTGAAGAAGGTGTGCACTCTCTGCAAATTGCACCTGATTTAAGTTTAAAATATAATAATTTGCATTTTACTAAAATTTTACTGATTTCATTTACCGGGTGATTAGTGTGCACCACCGAGGAAATCCCAAAATAATTTGCTTTATAATGAGCAAGTTGGTGAATTAATAATATTAAATGTTATAAGCTGGCCCCAGTGCTGCAAAACAATATGCTAGGACAGGGGTCATCAACGTTTTTAAGGCCAAGAACTGTTTGCTGAGAAAGAGATGGAGCACACAACATATATTGTATACATTTGAGTTACATATCAATAAAGCCAGATGGATGTTTTTTAGGCAGAAGGGTAATTTAAGTGACTATGAACGTGGCATGGTTGCTGGTGCCACACAGGCTGGTCTGAGTATTTCAGATACTGTCGATCTACTGGGATTTTCACGCACAACCATCTCTTGGGTTTACAGAGGATGGTCCGAAAAAGAAAATTAAGTAGTGCAGCTCATACAGATGCCTAAGGTGCCTCGTGCATCAGTAAGAGAAGCCAAGGGCCACTGACCAGGCTGCCATGTTTGATGCTCTTGGAATGGGAACGACTCAGGCTCATCACCCAGAGTCATTACACTGTAATATTGAAGCTTTTCGGCTACAAAGTACTGTTGAAATATCTGTGGGGAAAGTGTAAAGAGTATAGTGGACATCCATCACAGTGTGAGCTTACAAAATCCCATCTCAAACATCAGATTGCAAAACTAAAGCTGAAGTGGCATGTACAATAGTTGCCATATGTTCTGCTAAGTGATATTCCAAATGGAGTTTGAGTGTAATTTGAATTTCAATTTAATGTGACATACTCGCACTGTCAGCTAAAGGACAGCTGGTAGTGTGAGAGAAGAAGCGCAGGCTTTGATAACAGCGCTGGCATCGACCTGCTATAGATTTCCCATGCTTCATGTTTTATCATGGCGATATTTGATCTGCTTAATGGAGGCCCCACGGCATTCCAATAGTCCCAAAGAGGTTTTAGTATAGCCAGCTGCTATTAATAATGGAGCAGACGTATTATAACTCGCCATCCAGCCTGTCAAATCGTGACAAAAGACCTATCGTATAGGATGTGACAGTGACTCGCTGCTGTGCAGATCTTTGCAATAAGGACAGATAAAATATTTTCTTATAGTGAGAGTTTTGGACCGTGTTGGCTGTCAAAACAAGGCAGTGAGATTGTCTGTTCCTAAACACAACTGTAAAGAATTCTGCAAACTGACTTCTTCAGTTAGTTTTGATGCACAAGTCCCTTTTCTTTCTTCATCCTTCTCACTTATCCGTCCTTGTTTTTCTTCCACCTTGTGTTGATGTCATTCCATTTCTTTATTTCTCCTCTTTTTCTGTCTCTGTCAGACCTCTGGCACCGAGCTGCTACATTATTTCTATAGAGTTAGAGTGTCCTGACAACAGCTGGCATTGCAGTATCTGTTATCGTGCTTGCACCGCTGCTGCTGTCGTCACTCACTTTGAGTCACTGCAGTGACAGTCATGGTGTTTGTTCACAGGTGGGATATGTTGCTAAAGCTTGCCAGCACATGATACAGTAGCAGAGTTTTACACAAGCATTTCTAGAACGCGAAGCAGAGTGACAGGAACCTAATAAGAGTGCAAGAGTTAGCTCGGAATGCTGCATTTATGCAGCATCGGCACAACGGGAAAATAGAGTGCCGAAGTCACGCCCCTTCCGGTAGAGCTCATGGGACCTTAGATCGGAAAAAATACGAATGGCAGTGAATGAGGAGAGAAATATTATCGTTTGTTCCCGTTTGAGTTGCGACATGAAATCCAATATGTCGTTAATGAATTTAAAACATAAATTTTAAGATCAAGAAAGTCATACTTTGTGGTAAAACTGTTGAGATATAAGCTTTTGAAAAAAACATAATTAGAAAAACTACACAGGAGGCGGTTGCGTATGTGACGTCATATACGCTTCCAGCAGCTTGGAGTGACTGCAGCCTGGCACAAAACACACAGACATCTTCAATCAAAAAGTGCTTAATCATAAAACAGTGGAATTTCAGCGGGGAGGCCAAGCTGCATGAAGCGAGCAAAAGCTATGACGTCACATACGCGACCTCCTCTTGTGTACTCTTGAGTCTTTCTAATTACAAAGCTTATATCTCAACAGTTTTACCACAAAGTATGACTTTCTTGACCTTAAAATGTATGTTTTAAATTCATTAACAACATATTTAGATTTCATGTCGCAACTCAAACGGGAACAAAAGATAATATTGCTCTTCTCATTCACTGCCATTCATATTTTTTCTGATCTAAGGTCCCATGAGCTCTACCAGAAGGGGCGTGACTTTGGCACTCTATAGGAACATGTCCTGTTATTACGTTGGCCCTTGCCCAAAAGGCACTAACAAGTGAATCCCACCTCCTCCACAAGATCGTTACGGAGTCACCACAACGCACGCGCCTCAAGTCCCGACAGCCCTTTGCCACACATGCCCAAGGACTGCTCCGCACAATACCAGCTGTCACCTACAAAGCCTCCTGGGTCAAGGCAAGATGGAGGGACCAGTGGAAGTCAGTGGCTTCACCACTTTATTGAAGATCCCACGGACATCCTTGGCCAGCATCTTGCCCCGACAGCAATGGACGACCCTCAACCACTTGAGGACAGGTGTAGGACGCTTCAGTGCAGCAATGCAGAAATGGGGCCTTGCGGACAGCCCACTGCAAATGCGGGGATCAATTACAAACTGTACAACATATAATAAGCAGCTGCCCCATATACCAGCCACCGAATGGCGATCTTGGTCTAATTGACCTGGATGATGACACACTGGACTGGCTTGCATCAACGCAGCTGACAGTCTAAGGACATATGCCAGGAGAAGAAGTAAATTTGGTTTTATGTGGCCATGGATGAAATGAGTTAGTTTGGTTTGACACGTTTCCAGTAACAACTCTGGATCACTTTTGGAATCTATTGTAAAGTTCCAGAGCCTACAGGTGTCACCTATATGATACTCAAAAGACACACTTTCAGCGGTTTATTTTGCAGCAGTGTGCCATCATTATTTCTGCGCCATGTTCCCAAACACCACTTATCCCACCTTTCCAGAATTTCCCATCCTTCCACATATCTCTCCGGTGGCATTTTTCTGCCAAACAAGGCAGACGAGCCCGCTGTATCTTCGCTTGCTCTGTTTCGACATGACAAGAACACCAAGTTGTTGTTGCCATGAAAGCACCCTGCAGATGTCAAATGATGTCGAAACATCTGCCATGCGACTTTTCCTCCAACCTCAGCAACTCTTTTTGATTCCAAAACTTTCTGTTTTTCTCTTTGTGCCTCTTCTGCCTTTCTCCCCCGCCCCTGACTCCTGCCTCTCATTCCACCCACTGATAGCTGTCTCACTGTTTCCACAAAATTGTTGATCTCCCCCACCTCACCCATCCCCTCCTTTTTTCGTATCTAGAATATTCCCGTCCTCCTTCCTTCTGGTTCAGTCTCCATTAGGGCTTGCGTATTGAGCGAGACCTCCCATCTCAGCTGTAGCTAGAAGGTGACAGGTAAATCTAAGACAAAACAGAAATATGTGATGTTTGCAGCTCCAGTGACAACAACAACACACCTTCTCGGTATTTTGTCTTGTGTGGCCCGGCGGTGTAGAAGTGTCTGATGTAAGAGGATTTTGGGCAGACTGCTAAAGAGGCACAGTGCAATGTCAGCAGTCCAAAATGCTGTATGTCTTAACTGGAATTCAAACAGAGTAAAGCCTTTTCTCGAAATGTTCTTTCGAAGTTTTTATCACAGACGTTTCCCTCAGTTACAGTACAGTCGGCAAAATTCAGTGTCAACATAAAAGCCAGTTAACCATGCAAACAAACTTTGATTTTGCTGCGGATTCATCATTCCAACCACTCTGAAGTGTAATTTGAATGTGGATGTGCTGGTAGTCAGCCCAGTGTTGGAGATTTCCACTGCTGCCAGAAATTGTAGTAGATTTGCTTTCCTTTTAATCGCCTTTCCGTTTCCCTCCTCCCCTCATTTCCTTTATTCCTCCCCTTGTCTGTTCCTTTCCTTTTCCTTTTGAACATTCATTTTCTCATATTGGGGTTTAAGAGCTGTTGCTTGTCTGTCTTCCCTCCTTTCATCTCCTAAGAAATGTAGCTCTTCTGGATTTAACACCTCTCTCCCTCCATCACACACCTTTCATCCTCAAATATATATATTTTTTTCATCTTTGTGATTTTCAAATGTCTCCTCTTCTCTCCTCCGGAAAGCAGCTGACGTGAAATGAAATACCTGTTTGAGAAGCTAAATATGAAATCTGAATATCAAAGTGTGTGTGTGTGTGTGTGTGTGTGTGTGTGTGTGTGTGTGTGTGTGTGTGTGTGTGTGTGTGTGTGTGTGTGTGTGTGTGTGTGTGAGTGTGTGAGAGTGTGTGTGTGCATGCATCTGGCCACTGTCGTTTTACCTGTGCTGGATTCTGCATCTGTCTCCCTTCATCTCTCCAGGTGGTGTCCATGGGTCTGTACCTGGGGGAGAAAGCCTATCTGAGAAGCAGCTGGAACATTCTCGATGGTTTCCTCGTGTTCGTGTCTCTGATTGACATTGTGGTGTCCATGGCGGGCGGGGCTAAGATCCTGGGGGTTCTGCGGGTACTCAGGTTGCTCAGGACGCTGCGCCCCCTCAGGTTAGAAGGACAAACTGCCATGTTTTCTGTAATAGCATCATCATTTTGGATTGATTTGAAAAGAAATAATTTGACAGTAGCGTGCATTATAGTGGTTATAGTTTTTGTTTTGTTTTTTAATAAATTAAAATCTTGTGATCATCATTCACTCACAGATATCTCTCAAGACTGTTCAGATTACTTTAACTTCAGTTTCATTGCTAACGTGACTTATATTCAGACTTGTTTCTTTTAGACCCTGGCAACACAATTTGCTTATGAATATGAGATTTTTCTCCTGTACTGATTTGTGCAAAAACATCCTATAAATATCCGGATGAATGGGCTTTAGCAGTACCAGTAGCTGCGTTGTCTAAATTGCCCGTTGCACTAGTTGTGTTGAAGTCTGTTCCCTAATCAAGTATTATTTCCCTCCTGTTAAAATGCGTAGCGTGTGTACAAAGAGTTTTGGTTTGGATTTAGGTGGGGGGGAAACTCTTATCGACATTGAAACCATCTGCAACACAACAACGGCATGGTGGGTCCCATACATTTTTAGGTGCTGTAAAAACACATGTTCGCAATTATTAGTTGTAAACACATTCATACACAACACTGATATTTATCATTTTGGAAAATACAAAACAACTATGAACTATGTTACCTACCAGTTGTAACTGGTTCCAGCCCAGGAAATAGTCATTACCCCTCATTAAACTGTCAAATTGTCATCCTCACATTTTGTTTTTTATATGGATCATACAAATTAGATATTACATGTCAATTAGTGACCTTTAGAGATGCTGGTTTGTAGTTTTTTTTATTTTTTATCATTAGACGGACCCAGGCTCGCTGTTTCCCAGTGTTCCCAGTCTATGTGCCAATCAATCAGGCTACTTGTGGTAGTTTCATATTATCTGTACAAATATGAGAGTGATATCGATCTTTTCATCTTAATCAATAAGTGCATTTTCCAGTTTTCTTTCTTTTTTTTTTTTTTTTTGCTGTTCTGTATTTAATGATATTACTCTATACCAGGCATGTCCAAAGTCTGGCCCGGGGCCCAATTGTGGCCCGCAGACCAATTATAATCGACTCTTGGCTTGACTTTCAAAATGTACCATATGGGCCCTTTACACAATAATGGTTAATTGAGCAAGATCACTTCGTATTTTTACCCATCATGAGGACTATCATACAGTTTGTAGACAGGCATCAAGTAGTAATAGTTCATTAAAAGATAAAAATGGTTGCATTTGTCTCACTTTTTAAAAAAAAAACATTTAATGCGAGAATCAGATGGCCCCCAGGTATTTTCACGTTGGCCCCCATTCAAAAGTTTATAAGTTAAGAGTAAGTTTAAGTTTAAGTTTATTTACTTTATTAAAAAGTAAAAACCCCTGCTCTATACAGTGTACAATATTTATTCCATACAGTGTAAGACTCTATAGCTGAGATGGAAGCAGCTTGTGAACCACAGTTCAGAGGGCTCAAATTAGATTTACCTAGGTCATTTTAGGTTTAGGGGAATAGAGTCAGTTCCCAAAGTGCACCATGGGACCCGACACAGTCTTAGTGTGTCGACACTGCATCATTTACGTAACTTTAAACACCAATTAATACTGAACTTGTTGGAGAGGATAATGTTGCTGAAAGTGTTATTTCTGATTTTGAACTCAATGGAAGCTCCATGTCCTAGTCCTTCTTTTTCCCTGTCTCCTTTTGTGTCGTTCTCTGTATCCCTTGCTCTTTTTCTCATTCACCATCTCTCTGTGTCTCTCCTTTTGTCCTCCAGGGTGATCAGCAGAGCTCCAGGGCTGAAGTTGGTAGTCGAAACCCTCATCACATCCCTCAAGCCCATCGGCAACATCGTCCTCATCTGCTGCGCCTTCTTCATCATCTTTGGTATTCTTGGTGTTCAGGTAAACACCATCAGATATTGATTTGTATGTTCTCCATGGTACGCCTTCACTTCTTTGTCCTTGTCTTTTATTAATCAGGGGATCTCGCAAGTCTTTAACAATCTATGCAGGCTCTCTGCAATTTTTTTAATTCAACCTGAGATGATATGATCTTACATAGCAACCCCTATGCTCACCATGGCTCCATTAAGATTTCATACCATCGAAATATGCCAGACCATTACTATGCTCTTAACTTTCATCTAGAGCAACAATGAAAGCCAAGAACTGAATCATTAAACATGAACTGTGAAGAACATGAGATGAGGCTGTATGGCTCTGTTAGCACCCACAATGAGATCACGTTCTCACAATACAGCTAAGAACACTAATTACAGCAGAATCCAACAGGAAAAGGTATTACGGTAACACATCACCAAAAATCCAGCAAGTGTGGGTAATTTTCCTGCCAAAGCTAAGAACTGGATGAGTTTAAAAGAACGTTTTACTCTCCACATATCCCTGCAGATGATTACATAATGAGCCACAGCCTTACCAATCCAATACAGGCAAACACATACAGCACACTTTCGATTAAGTTACAGCCTCATTCCAGCCAGGGTTAATTCCTGTTTTTCAATTAAAGAGTAACTGTATGTTTTTGTGTCTATGTGACTAACTGGAATAACATTTTTTAAAACTGGTTTAGTAGCAAGTGAGAGCGCAGCAGCGCAGCAGCAGTGAAACAAGCTGCTCTGAACCACTCAGGGCAATATGCTCTGTCACTGTATATCCACTGAAAGTGCACATTTTTGCCAGTTACATGCTGATTATTTTTCTAAAAGTCTAACAACATAGTGGATAAGATCCCTACGGAAGTAAGATCCGTTTTGTTTAATCAGAAACAGCCCCAAAATCACCATCGCCAAACTCACCAGGCTCAAATTTTGGTGCATCAAAGTGCCACTGAAGTTAAGGTTTCTGGCTCAGAATATGAGAAAAGGATAACAGCCTTTTTACCATCTTTACCAAGAGTGTCTCTCCGTTAGTTTGGTGCTACAGTATTTACACTGAATCATTCAGCATAACGTTTGCCAACCTTTGTTATCTCTGCCATTACAGATAAGTTAATGAAGCTAAGCTCCAGAAGTTAACGTTAGCTTAACTAGAGCCCTTTGGACAACAGCTAACAATGATGTACGATCACCAAAGTACAAAACTAGAACAAAATAGGCTAATGAACTCCCAGCAAACAAGGTGACATGATGAACAACGCAGCTAGGAGCTAACGTTAGGCTAACTTTAGCTAACGTTAGCTAGAGATGTTAAAGATAACTTTATATTTCTTTCCAGCAAAGTGACAATATGTTGCCTCAAACACAATGTTGACTTACCTTAGAACAGATGTAGACATCATTGTTAATCTTATTCACGTTGAGTTGATGTTGTGGTCTAACGTTACCACACAACTTTATCCAAAGGAGACACTTTTCTCGGTTGAGATGTGGTTTAAAGGGTAAAAAATACACCTCGTCACCCAGCCTCTCAGGATACCTTGTGACGGAGTTGCATGTACCCCATGCACACCGTTTTTAAAATTCAAATCCCAGAAAAAGCTCATAAAACCGAACGAAACTGACTTTCTGTAATGCATTTCAATGGACGTCCAGGCAGAGAATGTCCGAGTGTATGGGAATGGCTATACGCACTGTGATTGGCTCATCACGTTTGAGGGCGAGGCTTAGCCATAGAACAATTAAATATGAAAACATACTGGCTCTATACACACTTGAATTACTGTCTATGTAAATGGAGTCCGGTGTGTTTGGCGATGGTGATTTCAAGGCTGTTCCTGGTTAACAAAAAAGGATATCACTGCTAATA
Organism: Epinephelus moara; assembly: GCF_006386435.1. Classification (NCBI taxonomy): domain Eukaryota; kingdom Metazoa; phylum Chordata; class Actinopteri; order Perciformes; family Serranidae; genus Epinephelus; species Epinephelus moara. The sequence goes on along the minus strand of NC_065510.1, from coordinate 6,938,302 downwards.
ATAACAACCTGAGCCTGTCGGTGGCAAAAACACACACTTTTAGTGGACGTAAATTGATGGTGCTCAGTTGCAAACAGTCCACGGCTGTTAAGTTGTCAGTGTAACCAAAATACAAGATAAGTCGACTAGCTAGCTCACAAAGGTGTTTATTCTTTAGGCGAGTCAGAAGCAAAGAGGCACGACAAGCTTGGAGGATGACCCCCAGCTTCTACTATAGTGATACATCAACTTCCCGTTTAAACTTTGAGCAAAAAACTTTGTCACAAGAATATTTGGAGAACAGTGTGGCTAATCAAAATGTCTCAGAAAAATATGACATATCATAAAAATGCCAAAATACACTGGAACATGGCTTATGGGAGCCAAGAATACAGAATGTGTTAACCCTAAAATATCATCATTAACATTTAAACAACAAAAATTCTCAAGGCACAGTATAGAAACAGGCTACTATATACTCTATTAATTAATAGATCATATTTTATATTCACACAACAAAGTAAAAACAACCCAGTTGAAATCTCCCCTATGATAAATCTCCTTTGCTGTGCTGTCAGAAACAGCTGATATGTGTCATAAATGCTCCAGTATTAACAACATCTACACAACAGGCTATATCATTAGTATTCTACAGCTATAGCTATTCTGTTTACGGTGAGTTCATAAGTCTTGCAAACGTACAGCTGACTTGGTTTTCTCAATTTTATTTCATCAGTGCAGTCCTGCATTTCCTTTTGCATGCAGTTGTCAATCCCATCCTGTTTTTCCCCACATCGTTTCACGTTATTATTCATTCTGCATCTGCCGTTATGCATTATTTTACTCACTTCCCTCTTTGAAGTGTTCAGTGTGATTGAGAATTAAAAGCATCTTTTCTCGGGAGGAAAAGCACACTGTTGATATCAAGTGCTTTTGGAGTCTCCACTTAGGCTTCATCCACACACTGGTTACAGACACTAATTATGAAATTACTTCAAAAGCTGCATGAAAGAAGTGGGCGCGCGCGAGCGTTGTCATGACTTCATCGAAATGCATCTTTGTGCGCCTGTGTCTCTCATTTCCTTCTCCGTGTGTGTCTTCCTTCACAGCTCTTCAAAGGGAAGTTCTACTACTGTGTGGGTTTCGACGTGAAGAACATCACTAACAAATCTGACTGCCTGGCTGCCAACTATCGATGGGTTCACCACAAATACAACTTTGACAACCTTGGACAGGTACAAAAGAGAGAAACTAGATCCCTGTCAACCTATCTGGATTGTTGTGAAAGTATAAATTATGGATGAAAATGCAAACAATGATGCACACATATATCATAAAAATTAGAATAATGAGCATACGCTATAAGACAGAATTTCTCCTATACTGTGTAGCGCACGGGAAATTACTAAAAGACATGCAACAAATACAAAACAACAAATCTACGGAAAAAGATTTTTGTATTACAATTCTTAAAAAGGAATGTTTTCAACTATTAATGTAAAAAAAAATTTAAAATGCCATTTTCTTGACACTGGAAAAAGCAGTTTTGAGTGAAGTCCTACAACAGCATTCTAACAAAAAACTTTTTCCTAGCTGAAATAATTGACCCTTCGCTAAATCCCACCCCCCGATGCAGATTTGCCAATCATAATGTAGCATCAGGCCGGCTCAGCCCAGGGTCCGACAACAACACAGCTGTGCTCCATTGACTCTAATGCAACCGTTTCAGATTTCCTTCATTTTCAGGCTGGTTTTGTGGATTTGGAGCTAAATGTTGTGCCTGGGGCACGTCATGTATTAATGATACTCTTTACCTGGAGAGGTTGGAAAAAGATATACGTTTCTTCCCTGTTCCAAAACCAAAATCAAACCCTGAAAAGTGTAGGGTTAGCTAGCTAGCTACTG